>NW_009915183.1:0-76496 GCF_000696875.1 Nestor notabilis | reverse complement strand
TCCCTGTCCCCCCACACCCCCCCCCCCCCCCCCCCCCATTAATTCTTTCTAATAACTTCACAGAACAAGAATCAGACTCAGTCTATGTTTCTATATGAGTGCTGGGTACAGGGAAGGTAATAAAGTATTTCTTACTTATTTCACCCCTGTACACACAAGTTGGATGTAATCACAGACCTTGTGCCCTGGAAAACATTGGGTTTTCAGCCTTTGCACACGTCTAGCAGCTCTGTGAGATGTTTCAAATCAAAGTGGCTGTTAAAAGACTCTTGGGACAGTTCAGTTCTTCAATGTTCTCACTAACTTAGGACAGAATGACAGGATAAAACTCTAATGAGAGATACCAGTATCTTCAACTCAGTGCCTTCCAGTGATATGATTTTGTATTCCCATTTATTCTTTGCCACATAAGAGGCCCTTCAATCCTAAACTTTGGACAAATAATTAACTTATACAATAGCAGTAATAAAGTATTTCCTAAAAGATACTGCAGCATATATCTATGTGTAACATGAACTGACTGCCACATTAATTCAAACACTATGCAAAGTTGGGAGCACCACAGATAGAGGGACAGTGGCTTAAAAACATGTTGACAAGGTGGCTGTCAGATACTTGCAGTACCGATATGTTCTGAGCTATGACAGCCTCCTGGAGACCGAGGATGCTACAGAGCAGGGGAGGAATCCAATTTTCATGTTTATGGTAACAGAGCTCACTGTAATTTGAGCTTCTTGCTTCTACACAGAAGCAATGTGTTCCCTGCAAATAATAATTTTCTGATTTGTGAATCTCACAGATATGCACAGGATAACACTTTCCAAAGGAAACATGAAGATAGAAAATAGGAATATAAATGTAGATTCTGACACATGATGCAAGTAAGACTTGGGTTATAAGGCTATGCTAGGAACGTGAGTGTACAAGGAAAAAGGCAGTTTAAATAGGGAACACACAAGCACATGTATGGAATACCATATGGTCATGTGAAAATATTGTTAAATTGTTGTTTTGGGTTTTTTTTGGTAGTTTGAGCAGAATTTGAGTCATAATTCCTTCAAGAATTAAGCTGTGCAGTTGTGTCAGAAAAATATAGTGATTATGAAGTACTAATAATAGAATTTTCCATTGCTGCATTGTGTATTATACATTATTGTATTATTCATGTGTTTTTCTCTTAGTTTTTTTGAAGAGGGGTATTTATTTCAAAGGCACGAGAGAGGCACAGTCCACATGGGGCTCTAAGCATAAAGATACAGTGCTTTAACTTTTTTATTCGAGGCTGATTCCCTTTTATGTATGTTAAGATATTATACTGGATTCTTTTTAATGAACATTTACATGCAGATATCCGGCTTTTCCAGCCCAAGAGGCAACCTTATGTAATACATATTTGCATATTGACACAGTTATGATACTAGAGCTAGAGGAAAACAGAATAAAAGTCAGCAGAGTGTGTTAAAATCTACTTGCAGGGAAAGGTTCCTTTAAGGGTTGGCATTATCTTGTCTCAGTCACATCTACTTCAGGAGATAGGCATAGCCTCGAGCAGTGCCTGAAGTTGTTACTCAGAAGAAAAGTGAATGTTAGAAAAGTTATAGACAATTTCATTAACTTAAAAGCTTCTGAAATGGGAAATGTAGTGATGAAGTCTTCTTGGTATGGTACCTAGCAACGCCTATGCAAACCAGAGGAGAATAAAGGATACCAATTAGACCAGGATATTACTTATAGAGCAGGATTTATTATGGCTGTGTGGTACATAAAAGCCAAAACTTTAAACTGGACTAGAGTAAGTCAGCTCTTCTAGTGAAGACATGGGAAATGAGGTTGCTTCTGCCATGGATTTCACAGATGGTAGCTCTTTATGGTGGTTTTAAGTCTCTTCAGGGTTACAGTCTTCTGTGTCAGTTAAATCCTGAAGTATGTTTGTTTCTCCTTCTTTGGCCTTGTCCCATCTCCCGTTAAAATGCTTCCACTTCCTGTTATCTTGTGCATACCTATCCACAACCATTAGCATCTTGTTATCCGCCAAGTAACTTTTCTTTGTATACCATTTGTACAACCTGGAGGGGTGGGTGTCAAAAAAATTTATTCTTGCCTCTTTCAGCATCCTGAGCAAGTAGTTGGGATACTGCCAACAAACGTGTTTTGTCCTTTCTAATATAGGTGCCACACCAGAGTTTCCTACAGGAAAGTCCTCTGGGCCTTGAGGCACAGAGCTCCCATTAAAATATTTTGAGAAGGCAGCAATGTGGTTTCTGATACCAACCAGGCTGTGTGAAGGACATCTGGGAATGTTACAGGTCTATTGCAATTTTTAGGAAATATTGATGTAGTTCTGACAATATCGGCTTCTATAATTAACATTCCTATAAACTTCATTCACATGATACTGCATAAATAGTTCTCTGCAGCAAAGGTGCGTGTGATTATCCTTGAGAAAACTTTTAGAAGACAGAGGACTTACCCAGATAAGAAATTATATTAAGAAAAAATTCCCAAATCTATATATATGGATGACTTTAG
Organism: Nestor notabilis; assembly: GCF_000696875.1. Lineage (NCBI taxonomy): Eukaryota > Metazoa > Chordata > Aves > Psittaciformes > Psittacidae > Nestor > Nestor notabilis. The sequence continues at coordinate 73,967 of NW_009915183.1, read as the reverse complement.
AAAGAGTATTCGTCGTAACTTAGTCATTACTGAAAGAAAATTATTTTTTGCAGGCTCAGTTAAGTGTCCAAAACCAACCTTTATTCTACATGAGTAAAAACATGTCGTTTTTTAATGTTCTAATAATGTCTAGCTTTTATCAGTAACAGTTTTTAGCATATTGTGTTGGACAGTCAATGAGAGCAATGTTACCCTCTTCCATTCTTCCATAACCAGATCTTAAAATTACAAGCGTTTTAGGTACTATGATGTCTTCTCTACTGCAGGTAAAACCAGAATAAAATTGCAGAACATTGCCTCACACTGTGTTGCAAGCTAAGATATCTTAATAAATAAATACTTTTCTAAATTGAACAAATGGAACAGGCACCAGGCAGCAGGGCTTTCTTCTACCAGTGGCATTTTTGTCCTTGTGGCCTTGGATTATTAATACAGCTGTGAGATAAATAAGCAGAGTGAAATATTAATGCAGTTTTACAAATAATGTTAAGGTTGCCAGATGTGGCTCATCTTTTCTCTCTCTTTTTTAAAATATATCAACTTTTAAAATGTAAGCTGGTAATGGGTCATGGGAAACTTGAATATGTAAGAACAAATGTGTTGTAAGGTATTAACAATTGAGCTTATGTAGATGATGCTTTACTGATTCATTTGTTTGACTATATTCCAGTTTTGAAAATAACAACTCTTAAATCAGATGAACGGGCAAAAGTCCAACATATATAGTCATTCAGTGAAGTTTTAAGAAAAAACATTAGAAGATTTATTTACCTGTCAGAAAACAATATTCAGTATCTGAGGCCCTTCATAATTTCCAGACCATTATGCTATAGGTTTGACATCAGTTTTCCTCTTGCATAAATTTAGGTTACTGTAGCCAAATGAGGTAACAGTATAGGGACCAGCTCAAGACACGAGGATGAGTACAGGTTGCAATGATGGTACAGTGCAAATGCAAATGTTCGTTTATGATCCTTACCCTTAATAAAGGGTGGGAGAAAATAATTTGCTGTTTACACCCACTTAGTATATATAGGTGTAAAAGTTCTGCTTCTGAAAACATGGCCTACTCAAGAGAAGAAAACAGCTGCTAATAGTTGTTTCCAAACATCAGAAACAGTCTTCAGTTTTATGCAAAAAGTTGAGGTTTTAGGGGATTTCCATCAATCTTCAAAACTATCTTTTTGGAATATAGTGGAGAAACTCAATGTATATTTGCATCAGAGTACAAAAAATTGTTCCCTCTGCTCCCAAGTTGGATCTTTAATATTATGCAAAAATATAACAGTACTTTCAAATTGAATCATTACTTATACATATGCCTCATTTGAAAACACATAAGAGATTTCATATTTTACTGTAGCTGATAAGTCTACCCATGCAAAATCTACATTTTTAGCCATTTTGCAGGTATGTCCTTAATAATACACATATTTCCTATAGTCTGTGTTAGATAACACCAAATTAATTTGCTCAGATACACCCAAGCATGGCACAAGAACTGCGCTGAGTGAAGACTGATTAGGTTCAAGATACTGGCAGGTCTTCAAAATTACTTTCATTGAGGAAATGTAGTCAACAGAACAAGAACACCAAGATGATAGTGTAGGACCAGAATGATGGTATTTACTGCCTCAGGTGTTTGTGGCTTCCTTCCACTCATACAAAACAGCTCTGATTGACTTCTCACAGGTGATGTTGCCCTTGCTATGTTCAGTCAGATTATCCAACAGTTATGGGCTACTCGTGCAAGAAAAAAAAAGACATAGACCTTTTAAGAGATCTATAAAGTTGATTTCTTTTTTATATACGTATAATATACATGCTTAATTACTCAGTCCCTTAGGAAATAAGTTAACGGAACAGTGCACAAATCCACTGGAAGTATCACAAACAGAGCTCTTGTCCACCTAATTATTTATGGATTTTGTATGTCAACACTAAAGAGATGCATGGATCATTTACTTAATTTTGTTCAGGTGAAAATTTTAGCCCTGTGTATTAAATATGTGCACTAATTTATCATCCTTTTTACACTGGAGCATTTTGGGTATGGTAGAAGGTTCAAGTAGGCCTTGAGTAGTCTCTTGACGTTCTGAGTTGGTCCTTCAATGTGTATAGTACAGTTTAGATTCCTGGGAGAGCTACTTAGTTTCTTATTAGCTTTAAATAACTTGAGCTGGGAGAAACAAATATTTTTCTGCAAGCAGTTTTTAATGCCAAAGCATGGTGTTGAAGATATTTATTCTTTTTATTTAACTTTGACTTGGTTTCATTGACTTAAGTGTGGAAGAAAATAGTTATGAATGATGCAGAAACATTTTCTTAAGTCCTGAAATGTAGTAAATACGTTATATTTTCACTGCCTGCTTATACCTGGTTGCACTTGTCTTTTCAAAATGGTTATTTTCACTTCAGTTCTGTTCATTTTGTGATTTAATGGCATTGAAATAGATCACTTAAGAATTGATGCATTCATTTTTATCATATTTACATCAGCTGCAGTTCACATTTAAATAGCAATTTGTTATTTCTGCCTAAATGTTGCTTTCCTCAGCAACGATTGATCTCATCCTTATGCTTATATATTGCAACTTCCTAATACGTCTTTGAAGGTCTACTCTTATGAGAAGTGAAAGTAAATTTCTTGGTTTTTCTGTATAGCTGGTAATCAAATTGAGCTTCAAGAAAATCGACCATTATCTCGGGCTTCTCAATACTTAGCTTCCCAGTATTCTTCTATAGTCACTTCTAATTACAAATTAAACTAAGATCTTTCCCCACCCCCCCGTAAAGTCTCTTACACATGTCATGTTTCATATTGCCACTTATGCATTCAGGAACTCCTTTTTTATATGATATGTTTAATAGGGAATTTATAAACTTTACTGCAGAATTGTATACAAATCTGCTTTTTAAAACATACATGAAGGGATTTTTTTTTCTGTATAATTTTACTATTACTGGAAATGAGAATTAGGTATGTTTAATGCTATCTTTGTGTTGGCAACAGTCACCACCCATGTTGTCTTCATGGTGGCTGAAGTCATTACAGTAATATTTTCTTAATGTCATCCATGCTACACTAACAACCCTTTCAAACATGATCCAGACTTAATCAATGCTCAATACTGACATGTCATTGTCAACCTTATCCTCAGAAGAGGTCCTCTGCTAATCAAAATAAGTTAGGTAATAAGAAACTGTGGCAGAACTATGGGATAGGCTGTTTCTAGGTACTGTATAAACTGTGTATGGTTATCTAACATTTGTTTGCCTACAGAAATCAGACATGTAATTTCAATAATGATGTAAACCCCTGAACTTTAGGCATTTAAATAAATAAAACTGGACCCGATGTATTATACATTAGTGTGTTCTGGGATATGCTTAATACATAAACATAACACTCTGTACTTGCAGTAAACAGCAAGCAAAAATAAATGATGGAGATCAGAAGAAAAAGATGAAAAGCATGCAAGACATGCGATTTGTGAATTCTGCACAGTGCCAGTGTATAGCACTGCAGAGACTAACTCTGGACAGTGTGGTGCCCAGGTGTTGCTGGAGTCTCAGAAACAATGCAGTTCTGATGATGTGGCATCCGCTTTGTGCCGATTAAGCATTGTTAGCTTCATATCACCAGGCACCACACTGCTTCATATACTCACCTCTCCGTTATGTGAGGAACATTTAGACTTGCAGGATCTTCATGGTGTTGAGTCCAATAACTTTTTAGATCATTCATACTGGTGGGATTAACTGAGTTTAGGGAAGCAGAAAGGTTATGAAAAATTGCCAAGTCCTAGGAGCTAGGAGGTTTTTGAATATTATTGCACTGATACAGTTCTCCATGTTTCTGATCGCTCTTTCTTTTCCTAGAAGTATTGTAACAGTGGAAATTAACCTATGAAAGCATCTAACAACAAGTGCCTTAAAGTACAAACCACTTTCATCCAAATAATTAAATGTCATTGCTGCTTTTTTTTCTTAATGGGTTGTACCAGGACACCTATTCTTTAAGTTACCAGGCTTTACCATAAGAATCAGCCTGAAATGCCTACACGAAAATTAAATTTGGTTCTGCTAATGCCGTGAAAAGCCTACTCTGAGCCCTGGAATCAGATTTGTAATTTCACTTGTCCATCAAATCACCTTTGTTTTTTTAATAGCTGTATACTGTCCTACAGTAATAATGGAGTCACATTTCCTCATTCCTTTCTTCTCCCCACCCCACCCTCTCCAGTAAGGAACCATTTGTACAACTTGAACATGATTGTTTTTTGAGAACGTTACAATTTAATCTAAAAATCAATTGAGTTTTACTGTAGTCAGAAAATTGTACGTCCTCTTTTGTATCCAGATCTTCAGAGCCTTAGGGGAAAAAGTCTTTGAAGTGAAGTGTAAAAAGGAATTTTCATGTTTTATGCAGAAAGACAGAATTCGGGGGGTGTGAGAAAGAGGAGAAACAAGTACAATGTGTATTTTCCAGTTTCTCAGATGCCAAATGTGTTCAGCAGTACAGAAACTCTGACTTTCCTTTTCCCCTTTGTATCACCCCCTTGATTTCAGTGTATTGTGACTTGCGTTCTCCTCGGCTTTGAAGATCATCACAAATCCAAAGAAACACTTCTAACTTATTCTTTCTGCCTATGTTTTTGAATAAATGGAGGTGAAGAATGAAGTGTGATGCAGTGAACCAAGTCTGAGTGTTCTGAAGGGTTTCGGATTTTCAAAATATGCTTTACATGTTACTTATGATTTTTATAAGTAGTTTTGCTCTTTGCTCAGTGCAAATGCCAAACTGCTGAAGGAATTTTTGAAAAATGAGAAAATGATGGTTCTACATTTAAAAATAAATAAAATGCATAGATATTGCTACTAAAGGTGTTCCATGATCTGTTATGTAAACAGGATTAACCATTTATTTAGTATGTCTGTGTAGCATTCATCTCATGGCGCAGGGCTTGTAGCTGTCATGTTCCTCAATTAGTCTGTGGCCTGCATTTAAATAAATTAATATGTTTTAAGACTGTCAGCGAAGAATATTTTGTATATTCTTAATCAAAACATTCAGTCTGGTATAGACACCATCCACCAGTTCTCTCCATTTTATTTTGGGAAGCTACTGTATTGTGAGTGGCTAGACAAAGAAAACAGTAGCAGAGCTAAGTAGCTTCGTATTCATTCCCTATTTGTAAGTTTATAGATTTCTGTTTATTGTAAAGTAATTTTGTGGGGGTTGGGGTTTTTTGGGTTTGTTTTGTTGGTTGGTTGGTTTTTGTAATTTAAAGCAGCAATTTACAATTCTTGTAAATTCTTGTAATTTGCAGTTCTTGTAAATTGTTGCTTTATAATAGTACTTGATTCCAGAACTAGCTGTAAGATGAGTTCTTATGTGTTTTATATTAGTGAGCAAAAGACAAATACCTCAGGCGAGCAGAAGGATTGTGTAATGCCAGCTTTCACTGAGCCTCCAGACCTGCCGAGCAAAAATGTTCTTGAAATGGCCAAATTGTGCTTCACTGTACTTCCATGCTGATGATGTCCAGAACTGCTGATAGAAGATGTAGCTAGCAGAACACTTAATCCAAAAAAACTTGAGCAGATGGAGTTAGGATTAGGACTATTCCCAGCAGGACCCTTTTGTCTCATTGTTAATGCTCAAGTAGTTCTCCTTGGCTCAGATGTTATGCTGGATGTTTGCATATTGCTCAGTGCAGTTCCAGCTATGCTTGACAATTTGCTGATGGTTCAGAGCAGAGTGAGGTTATTAACCTGCATGGCCTCAGAATCCTCTCTATGTTTCAGCCCCATTTTCACTGGTTTGCATGTTTATGTCATTATTTTTTTCCACAAATTAACAAATGTCTTATCTGTAGTCTCCAGGTGATACCATAGTGTTAGTAATACAGACTACTTGAATTCCTACATAGTGTGTGCGCTGTAGGTCTGTATTTGTATCTATACATCAATGTAAAATATTGCCCAGCTGTTGTGTACAAACAAAAGCATCATGAGGCAGTGAATCCTACTGATAAATCCTGAGTTTTTTAGAAAAGTTGGCTTTCTTTTTTTCTATTGTGTGGTGTTTCTGATAACTGTCTTGCACCTGAATACTCTCATGCTCTGCCAGTAATGCTACAACTTTCATTTTAGGTTGGTTGTAGTTAAACAATTTCCAAATTTTGACTTCTCTTAAATAAATTGGAAAAAGATGAGGTGGTTCTGTAGTTTGTGTATGAAGAGGTTTTCATTTTATGTTTTAGTAGTTGTTTGTTTTTCTTCTACCGTACTTCTTCATCTGTCATTCCTTGGAAGTACAGGCAATGATAAACGCCCTGTCCATGTTAATGGGAGTCGAGAATGCTTTGCTTCTCTCAGGATTGGTGCCGTGTTACCAGGACAATGTATTGATTTGGTTGACTGCAGATGTGTGATGCATGACAGAAGTGAGAAATTGAACTTTCTGAATGTGAAGTAAATCGTGCTGCTGCTGATATATAAATGATTTAGGAAAAAGCAATCAATCAGATTCCCTGTGCTAGTGGCAGTGCTACATAAAATGCAATACATAGTAAAACAACATTTCTTTTACAATCTAAATCAAATAGTATTCTGTGCTAAACACAGATTCTTGCAAAAATGGCTTGCAGCATTTTTGGTTTTAGTACGCTTTACTTTCTACGTTACTGGCATGTGATGAGGTAGTTTGGAGTAATCGAGCTGATATAAATTCTGCCTTTTTCTTGTCAAGAGCCACTGATAATTCTTTCTAGACTGCTTATTGCTATTTTTAATTGGTTTGTCTTTAAATAATTTTAACTTGTAAGTCCAGTTGGATAAGTCTCAAAAACCTGCAGATGAAGTTTGGGGTTTTGCACAAGTAATTGAACTTTAATATCTGTAAAGCATCCACTATAGACATGAATAGGCCTATTCTCTCTTCTGGCAGATGTTTTTCAGATATTAGATTTACACCAAATTATCTTTGGGTGCTTTAGCAGTACACAGTAGCCTTCATGTGCAGATGGCTATGATACTCTTTGCTCTCCTTCTCCATGTTATGAAATGAATGGGATAATTTATCCTTCTTGGACAGAGAGAGAATTGTAATGAAAGCTTTATGAGAGTTCCTGAAATTCTTCTTACTGATATCTACTAACAAGTCTTGTTATTCAGTGTGAAAGTCTCAGCTTAGCATTTCCCCAGCGTAAGTACCTTCAGCAGCAGGGAATTCTGCACACTCCTCCCAAAGCAGCCCAGAGCTGTGCATTTTGGAAACTTTGATCTGAACTTCTGGGTGAGTTTTTCAGAGGAATTCAGGTCTCCTTAGGAAGTAGTTGTCAATATTGTTTAATACTAAGGTTGTGAGAATACAGTGAGAAGCTTGATCACATCTTCCTCGTAGAGGGGGAATATTGAAGCGTTTCGCAGCATGCTAGAACATAAATCCAGTAGTACTGGATTACTCCTTTGTGAACCTGTATGATCATATAGTTCTACTAATAGATGTTAACAGAAAAAAAGCCGTTTCATAAACATATTTTCTTTTATATAAAAAAGTGGGTTTTTTTTTTTGCTGTAACTTATTTCAGTTTTTATTTTGTCAGAAAGAAAAATAAAAGATTTACTTATGAGTCATGAAGTTTAACCCTTAAATTACCTCAAAATTCAACAAATTACCTTGTTTAATTAAACAAATTAATCCCACCAAGTTCAGTTAATGGTACTAGCATCTGAAATTTGCTGTTGGAAAGCAGTGTTTGAGATAGACTAAAACTCAGCAGTATCACAAAGGAAGAATGAATCCTCACTACAAGGTATGTAATATTATTCTTTCTAAACTCTCCAAGGATGTTATTTTATATTTTTCATAACATATACTTCCTTTCACATCTCAAGATCAGCCAATTTATTAATTTTTCTTTATTTTATTGTAGTGCTGGGGTTTTTTTCTCTCTGAAAGCCTGAAGTGAGACTTGACATGTAAATTGGTGACAGACAAGGAAACCTAAGTAAGCTGTCTGCCTTCTTCCTGAAGATAGACTTGTCACCAAAGATATCATGACAACCTGATAAATTTCAGGTCTGCAGAATCTGCACATACTCCTTATACCACATAGCACTTGAAAAAGTGACCAAAGAACCTAGTGCGCAGAATGAAGGATTTGTGCTTCATACAGATACCGAAACAAATGTGTTCCCTTCAAATGTCTTACTGAAGTGGGTCTGTCTTGCCATGAACACAGTCATTAATGACCTCCATCCATGTACCATTGATCTTCCTGGAAAATTACCTTTTAAAGCAAATGAAGCAGATCTAGTGGTACTTAAAATTTAGTATCCTGCAGAGAGTGGAATCAGCTTGTCAACAGCCAATGCCCCAGTGCTAACAGTAATTTTCCTTCCTGTCAAACAGCTGCTTCTCCACTGGGAGAAGGTACATGAGTAAGTGTAATGTCCAATGTACCTTATAGAAAGGACAGAATGCCTTCATTCCATGGAAATAATTTGCAGGAAAACAGCTTTTACAGGTATCCACTGGAGAAATGGAGGATGAGGCTATGCAGGATGAGACCCAAAACCTGGGGAAGAAGAGGGGAGTTACCAAGTGACTCACAGTGATTCACAATGTCAGTGATTCACAGTGTCAGAGCCAGAACTTGGTATAAACCTATACCACAAGAATTTATGAATGTCAAAAAGCTAAATTAAAGATTACAACGTATTGTCAAAGCTTTCCAAGTTGTGTTTCACAGCTCATGTCTTTTAGTTCAGAAACCACGGTAATCTCAATTACAAGGTGAAGTACAAGATTTCCTTATTTCTTGAAATGTTCAATACTTAAAAGTGCCTCAGTATTTCAGGTCATTTTTGAAGGAAATAAACTTTTAAGGTATTGTGCTCTTGCTCTTCCTTTGCGTACCTTTTGCTGTCTTTATACGTGGTGGAAATAGAACAAGGTTAATTGAAGAAACGAGGGAAAGGGAGGGAGGTTCTCATATAATTAGGCAGTCTTAGAAAATAATAACTAAGCAGCAAAATACCTTATTTCCTTGTGAGAACAAAACAATTCTAATCTCCCAGTGAGTCTGTAATTTGACTTTTTAAAATAATTCAACTGATGCTATAGAAAATTCAAAACCAATTCTAACAACAGTACTGACTGAACTAAGGATGCCTTGCATAGCTATTGGAAATCATTATGCTAAAGCTATTCTTATCTCTACATACAGTATCTCTTGGCAACAGGCAACAATTTTGTGCTGTAAATTTCATCTAAGACAATTCTTCGTGGGGTGCACAGATGCGGTAAGCAAACAGAAAAGTTAAATCACATGTTGGTCTTCATGAGACAACTTCAACTGATGAGTTCTGATGATGAAAAATGCAGGTTTGAACATACTTGATATCACAAAGTGTGTAAGAAGCATTGGTATGATGGTGGAGTCACAGATAATGCTTGTTTGATTACAAAGATGGACCTCGTGACAAACACAAGTAATCTTGGCTCCTTTTCAGCCCTCTGTTGTTTTAGGCTCTAAACAAGTAACATAATATCTATGAGATTCTTTTGATTGCACTGTCCAAACAGAGTAGGGAAGCTAAATATTATGCTTCCAGATTATGTTCAATTATTTGTTTGATGAATCTCCTTATGGTGAAACAAGAGAAGGTATGAGGGGAAACTAATCAGTGACCACTGATGTAAGCTATTTGCTGATGTAGTTTAAATTCTGTTTCTTAAGGAGTTCTGGATATGTCAAAAGCATATCATGTTCCACATTCCACTTTTTCTCCCTTGTTTATAAGATACAGGCTTCTATATTTCTTTGGTTGTTGTCATCAGCCAGAGCTGCTGAGCTTTGGGGTAATGTAAAGATTAAGAAAGAATTTATTTCACAAAAATTAAAAAAACCCTGTTCTCTCATCAGTTTTGCTGTGAATGTTAGCAGCTTTGAAAGCAGAGTGGGTTCCATCTTGAATTGTTGATGTTGATGAGCTGTTCAAAATCTATCCTGTATGAATAAGATGGCTCTCATTCCTGAAATCAGTTTTCCATTTTCTGCCCTCAAACTACCTTAGATTTGCTGCTAACCCCATGAAAGACAGAATTAAAAGTAGAATACAAAAAACTGCAATTGATATCAATATGCTGTAAGAATGTAACTACCAAAATACTTTAAAGTTTGCTGTATGTTGGATGGATTTTATGGTTGTTTCAGTGTTTTTACGGATTATTGGCTTCATAACTTCAAACTCGCTTGTCTTCTGCCACTGCTGTATGCCTGGATTATATTTGGGTTATCAAAAACTAATGATGCATGGAAACAGTTTTATAGTTTCTAGGTTATCACAAAATGCATAATCTGCATTATTCCTTGAAATTAAGTGCTATTTGAGCACTTTAAAATGGTTTTAGTATATAATTTTGTCCTTTGCCTGTGGGTGAGAAATCAAGATCATATATATCATTCTACTGTGTCCGTTTCCCCAAAAGTCATAGTCATTATTCCATGTCCGAGTTGTTCGTTTTGCTTTACAGTTTTCAACAACTAAACCTTTAAAAGACTACAAACCTTTGTGAATATCTTACTTCTTGGTTTTGTAGCAGATTTGTTTCTAATGTCTACTGATCAGTTCTGTGTACCAGCTCCAGAGAATGCAAGTTAGCTAAGCTGCCATTTGGCAAACCCAGATTCACATTTCATGCATATGTTTTATGACTGTGTGAACATGTGCTGTCTTCTGTTTTCTCTTGTGGGTGGTAGGATTTTCTTGGTTGGTTGGTTGGTGTTTTTGTGGGTGTTTTTTTGCCATCCACAGCGATGACTGTTGCATCTGCTACAGTTGCTTCCGGCCTCACTGAATGTGACTGGCTTTTGTTGCATTCGAGCCATTTTCAGAAAAAGAATGATGCTGGATTTACAAGGAAAGTCTAAATGGGTTTGAACTAGAGTTTGTCCTTTTCATCCATAGTAAGAGTATTAACTACATAGCATGCAGAGCAAATACGAGATAACTATAAGCTGAACTTTTCACCCATGTTACTCTCACTGTCCATTTTCCTTTGCTGATCATGGTGCACAAGACAGAAAAGCATCTATTTCAGACAACTCTCTGTGACCTGATCATCTTTCTGTTACCAGTGCCGATGTTTCAGCCTAGGGGCTGGAATTACAGCAAACCAATGTTATTTTATCCAGCCTTGGGATTAGAAGTTACCTTAAGCCAAATGTACAGTTACTATCTATATATGGGATGTGTGTAGCCCTGATTTGTTCTTAAAGGTTTGCTATGTTAATATAATATATCTTTAAAAAAAACCCCAAAGATTAAAATAGACCTAAGATTTCCATTCAAAATTTTCTTTAGAATATATGTCTCTGTTTGTTTTTATCTATTATGTTATAAATGGTGTCATTTTAAAATCTATTTGAAGTTATTTCATGATTTCAGAAGCTATGTGTATCTTAACTGTTTACTCCTGTTTTCATAGATGGCTATACAACAGATGACATTGAATTTTACTGGCGTGGGGGTGATAACGCAGTCACAGGAGTGACAAAGATCGAACTGCCACAGTTCTCCATTGTAGACTACAAGCTTATCACCAAGAATGTTGTTTTCTCTACAGGTTTGTGGAGGGGAAGCTAGAAGGGGAACTGACTGGGAAGACTTTTAAAAGTGGGTTAATTCTTAACGTGCAGTTCAGGATCTGAGAAAAAAATCGTAGAAACAGAAATAAATTAGGGCAGCAACTGTGAATTTTGAAAGGAGCGGTTTTTATTACGGCTTTCATACTGTAAGGCATCAGCCATTAATATATGAAGAGGATACAGTAGTCTGTCATGTTAAGGCTCAGTCAAGTAAGCTGTATTTTTGTTTTCCTATGAAAACTGATTAAGCCACTTACATACCTCCATGCCTAACCCCAGTAAGGAGTAACCCAGCCTGTAGGAAATTTAGGAACATTTACTATTTCTGGATGTTGCTTGTGCCAAGCTGTGGATAGACTAATTATTCGTCTTTGCTGAAAACCTGTAAAATCCTTGTTCCCCAGGATTTGGTGTTTAGCCTAGACAAGCAAGCATACGACTTTCTGAAGGCTGAAAAGATGCTTTGTGAGGAGAAGTAGAAAATAAGGTTGGATTTCATTTAAAAAAAACAAAACCAAACCACCACCCCAAAAAAACAAAAACAGCACCACCACCACCACCCCCCCCAAAAAAAAAACCAAACAAAAAAAAACCCCAAAAAACAAGCCAAACCAAAACACCAAAACCAGCAACAAGAACAAGTAGAACATTTCAGTGACATGATAAATCATTCAAGAGAGACAAGAGTTGGGTTGGCCTGTTGTTATGGGCTATTCTCTACCTCCTTGAGGAAGCTGCTAGGTTTAAAAGAGAAATAAATCTTTGAAACTCACTTTCTAGGTATAGATAGAAATCATCTTTGAACGGAAGATTGTGCATCCCAAATTCTTTAAAAGCAGAAATGGGACTTGGATAGTGATCTTCAGGCACCCATTTCAACAAGTGTTTCATACACTAAAATGTTTCTAGTGTTCAGTGACAAAGGACAAGTGTTGTGTTGCTTGGAGAGAAGGTTAGAATAAAGGTTACACTGAAGTAGACATACTGCTGCTTGGCACTGAAGAAACATTGCTATGCTTTGATGCTCCAAAATGTAATTTGATTGTTGTTGAATATTATGATTATGCATCTAGAGCATCGTTGTACCTTTAGAGTAAAAGATTATTTAATCCCAGTTCTTGCTAGAAATTCTGCAACTGATTATCCTGGATTTTTTCAACTCTCTGTATACTCTAAGTTGCATGAAACAATCAAATTAAAATGACAGAAGAATGTTTTCAGGCTTTATACAAGTAAATTATGGCCATACCAAATATTCTCTTTTAGGTGCCTACCCAAGGCTGTCTCTGAGCTTTAAACTTAAGAGAAACATTGGTTACTTCATTCTGCAGACCTACATGCCTTCTATTCTGATCACTATCCTGTCCTGGGTTTCCTTCTGGATTAATTATGATGCTTCAGCTGCAAGAGTTGCTTTAGGTAGGCATTTTTACATGTCATGCATTGTGCATTAACTGAATGCTTCTTCTTGCTTCTGGCTTAGTGGATAGTACATGATTTGAAAAATAAATGTTAGGTCTTTTATGTCTGGCTTGTTAAGCTTTGTCTTATTTGAATCAGGATTTAAATCATCACAATTTAAATAAAAATTAAAGTGATTTCATGTCTGAATTAGCTAACTGTATAATCATTGTAACCAGAATTAGCCTAATTGTCCCAACATTTTCTGGTTTACTGCTTGTTTTTTTTTCTCCAAAGAGAATGCATTTAGTTTGCTTTTGCCCATGGCAGCCCAGAATACACATTCAGCACTGTGTTATGGATTATAAATTGCTTTTCCTTTCAGGTATGAATTAAATAAAGTTTTACTAGGGTTGTATAGCTAACTTCTCCTTAAGTTGAGGGCTTCTTTTTCCTTACTGTTACGTTACAGTCTAAAAGGAAAACCATTTCCCTAATTAAGCTCCTAATAAGAGTACTCTTATATCCCATCACAAATCCCATGTATGCTTGTTTATGTCCTCATCAGACTATCCAAACATGTTACAAAAATTAATTAGTATCTATTACCAAATATTGTATAAATCAGACCGATTTCTGCCAGTACAACTCTCATATAGCTAAAATAAGTAAATTACTATAAAAAACAAAATTGATGACATGACATTTTACCTTTATAGAATACTTTCTGAGTTTTACCAAGCCTTTCTGTGTAGCATTTTTGTATAAGAATTCAGGACTGCAGACATCCTAAAAATGCTGGAGGAAAGCAAGATAACAGTGACTCTAGGCTGGTAGTTTATAAATGAGAGTTATTAAAGAAGCTTACAGTTTAGCTGGCTAAAAACATACTCATAGAATCCAACTACTGCTTGATTGAATGCAGTTTATTAGAGCTGTAATTGTTTTTGCTGTATAAAAAAATTAAAGACAAAGATAAAGAACATAGAGGTTGGGGGTGGGCTTTCTTCTACCAGGAAAAAAAGTAGAATTTTTCAGCTCAAGCTTTTAAACATTATGTACTAGAAAATTAAAATTAATTCAATCAGTAGACATGTCCATTCTTTTTTTCCAGGAATCACAACTGTGCTCACAATGACAACAATTAACACCCATCTTCGAGAGACTCTTCCCAAAATTCCATATGTGAAAGCCATTGACATGTACCTTATGGGGTGTTTTGTCTTCGTTTTCATGGCTCTGCTGGAGTATGCATTGGTCAACTACATCTTCTTTGGCAGGGGACCTCAGCGCCAAAAGAAAGCTGCAGAAAAAGCTGCCAGTGCCAACAATGAGAAGTTGCGAATGGATGTCAATAAGGTAAACTGAAACAGGGATTTGTTTTTAGCATTGCCCCAAGAAGGCAGCCTTTCATTTCTGCCAGACAGAGCCTTAAAATATAATTTGTTGTAGAAAATGAATGGAGTGGGATTATTATGATCTTGTTTTAGCTCTGCTGAGCAGTGTACTTAGCCACCTCAGCAATAAATGCTGCCCTCTAGCCTGGAAAACAGAATTACTTTTTTCTAAAGCATGAACTCAGTTAAGCTTTATTGTGAGATGTTTTTTTTCAGTCAGGATGTAGAGTTAAATAAGTCTAATCTGTTTCCAGAGGAACAAATCCAAAATGATGGCTATAGCTGATATTCTAGTAAGAGCTGTATGGAACATTGGAAATAAACCTAAATTTAACCTACTTCATAAATCTTTCAGATGACCTGGATAAGAAATATTTGCTACAGATGTGTTTAAAGCTTGAAAAGTTTGCATATTTTCAATGTATAATGGCCCAGGATACTATTGACTAAATGAGAAACTGCTCAGAAATAAAACATCAATGTGCTGTGCACTTCATTTTAAATCTAAAAATGGTTCCCTGGGGATGGAGAATTGAGGCAGAAAATACATTTGCCAAGAAACACACTTTTGGAAAAAATATCCATTATGTTTAATGACAATGGAGCACTTATCATAAAGCACTTGTCATTTTTCACTTTGACCATTTTGGATGAGTTGCACACAGTGGCAAATCTGGGCTGAATGCTAAAAACGTACTCAGTGTGAAATGTATAAGCTTTCACATAAAGGCAAAATTGGAAAGTTAAATAAAGTTAATTTATTTCATTTGTTTTGTTGGGGGTTTTTTGGCATGGAAAGCTTTTTGAATTTGTAATTTGACATGATTACTCCAATGGGAAAAAAACAACTCAGAATTAAAAGAAAAAATCTAAATCACAAAGAAACCAAGTGATTACTAGTAATTATTTGTGAAGTGGAAACAAAAGTTTCATACAGCTCTACTAGTGGAATTTCTCATGTTTGTTCAGAACTTCTACACTACCACAATGTGCTTGCAGACAGAACATTTTGTTCCATTTTGCTGGAACAGCACTAATCCATCACATGTTGATAGCATAAAACAGTTTATAGGTTATAGTTTATGGTCTTCTAAGATGAAGGATTATATTGTCATGGCTCACATCTCACCCATTCATTAATTTATTTTCTTTTTAATTTGAGAGAAACATGTTTTAATGAACGAAGGCAAATGCATAATGATGAGATTAATTTTGATGTTCTGGTACCATAGATCACCATTTACCATAGTAAAGTTCATGAAGACACTGTAAATTTTTTTCTTTCTATTGGTGATTTTCAGCAATGGAAAAAATACTGCAAGCTTTAATTTAATTTGTAAGTTTATTTTTTAAAGCAGTGTCCCTTTAAACAATCAAAGCTATTAAGTAAGAAACCTTGTAGGTATTTCTATGAAACTAGACCTGCATTTACCTGAAGTCTTTCCTCTAACATCAATGGAAATTTAAGGTCCATAGGTGCCAGGGTGTCACCACCTACATATAATTTTTGTGTACTGTTTCATTGGTGGTATTTTCTATATCTGTATTCATGCAATAGATCTTTCAGCCATGTAACAGAATCGCCAAAGTCTAGTGGCAAATTGCTAATCATGAACTAGTATCTGAAAGCACTAACTAGTGCACTAATCCAATCCAGTCAGCAGAGTAAATTAATTACAATAACGGTTGCAAATATTCACCAGCCTATAGGATTAACCTAAAGTGCACTGGGAACAACTTTACGACATTTGAATTTTGTTATACTGAGCCATTTGCTTATATACCAGGCCAGCATGGTTCATAGTCTAGGACAGTTCTGCTCTGGTATCCAGATAGACTCTGATCTAATAATCAGGTTTGTAATCCCTTAAGCAATAGATAAAGAATCAAATAGGAGAGAATGAGAGAACAGTACTGATCAGAGAACCTGTCCTACTGTGCATAGACTGCTTTGGGGAGGAGGAAAGGAGCTGACAGCTGTTCTTACTGTTTGACCAGCAGCAAGAAAACAGATTCATATTTAATGGACCTGAATCTTTTATCTATGAAAGGGGGACAAATATTATATAATTATTTTAATATACAGGAAGCAGAAATGGGTCCGTAATGCTGAATTTGGTTCAGATGCAGGTTTTCATAAAACCGAGAGTATTCTAGAAATGGGACTAACCAAACTTAATCTCTAATTAGGATCCAACACTGAAGGACTAATTTTATGAAGTATGAGTGGGGTTTTTTGTGATATTACTAGATTCCTCTTATATCACTACATGGCATGTTATGAATTTATCAGATTATCAAATACTGTGTGAGAAAAGATTAATACCATGAGTAATAAACCTCAAAACATGAGAATGAAAGCTTCTATACAGCTCTGTTACTGCATTCTACATAGACATTGTAAAGAAGGTGGATAAATAGTTATTGGAACTGCTGCTTATAGTGAAACATCTTTGTTTATACATTATAGACCAGCAAATCTGTAATAGATTTCTTCAGATTCCAACACCATTTTTTTGTAACAGCCTCTTACTTCTTGAACAAAAAGTGGTGAGAAGTGCTGTTTAGTCCTTCCACCCACAGCTACTTGCAAAATTGAAGTGGAAGTTAATACAGACCCCATTTATGCTGTCAAATTCTCTGGTATGGAGAGATTTCAGGGCAGGCACAGACATTGTAATCTCTTTATTTTTGCTCAGTGATATTCAGAAGATATTAAAGAGCCTATAAAACAGAATGGAAACACAACAAACAAAAGCTCTTCTTCCATGACTGTGGTATCTGCTGAATTCAGTGTAATCCCTTGGAGATTTGATGACGCAGGAGGACAATGTCCCATTTCTTCTGTTTGAGCAAACACCATCATGCTGACTGCAGAGTTTCCCCTGAGTTATTCCAGATGAAACTGTGGCCAAATCTTTCTTTAGATTTCATATCATATGCCCAGTATAGTAATTTTGGGTTTGTTTTGGGTTTTTTTGTATCATAGAATAGTTTGGATTGGAAGAGATTTTAAGGTCACCTAAACCAATCTCCCCGCAGTAAGCAGGGACATTTTCAGCTAGCTCAGGTGACTCAGATCGCCATCAAGCCTACCTTGAATGTTTCCAGGGATGAGGCTTCTGCCACCTCTATGGGCAACCTGTTCCACTGTTTCACCACTCTTACAATAAAAAATTTCTTCTTTGTATCTGGTCTGACTCATCACAGAAGATTTTAACTTCATATACTTCCTCATTTTCAAAGATTGTTGGCTCTGTTTGGAATAATGGAAGGAAGAGAAAGGATTTGGCATATAGCTTGTTTTGCTGCAAGGGATTTGGCATATAGCTTGTTTTGCTGCTTGAATTCTGAAACCTGAGTAATAAAATCATGGAGAAATTTAAGGACATAAAACTCAAGGAAGTTTCAGACTCAATTACCAACAGATACGTTATCACAGACTTGTTAAATCAGATTGGACATGCTTAATTTTCTTTGCAATGACTTCAGGTTAAAATAGCTGTGTGTATGATCGTTTCACTCTTGAAGCCTCTCAGGCTGCATTCAGCAGTTCATTCCTTTAACTCAGCGTCTTTTGCCTGTTCTCTCTGTAAACAGTCATATTGTTGTTTACAGGTAAATCACTGTCTTTCTTCTTACTCTAGACATCAGTCATTTATTTGAGATAGCATTCCTGTCATTTACTCACCTGTCTTTTCAAGCCTATGGTCTTACCTTACACTTTTTCTTCAAATGCCTTTGTTGTCTTTATAGTCTCAAGATCTTGAACAACTTCTGTTCTAAATGGCATAGTACTGCAAGTGCATAGATAAGGACATGTAAACTGGGAGTGTTCTATTTCTTCTTGAAGAAGTAACGTGTCATAAAGTATAGTATATATAAACCATTGTTATGCAGCTTTATTCTGTGGACTTTTCTATTTTAAATAGGAATGGTGATGGTTGTCAGCATCCTTTTGATCCTTTGTAGGCATATTTCATGCTATCTTTTCCTAGGCTCAGGACACTAACCTAATATATTGTCTGTGCTTCTTCCAGATGATTATGAGATATGTTAAAAAATAGGGCCAAATTCTAACCTCTGGCTTCACCATATCATTCAGCTGTCTTCCTGTGAGTAATTGTTCAGAGGTGTGTAGCGCAACTTTTGAGTCCAGCCGTGGGGACAGACCTGCCTGCGTGTGGTGCTTCTTGCTACCGAGCGAACAAAAAGTGCTACCTGGCAGGTGACTGAATTTTCAGTTGGTTTAAAACAAAACAAAGGGCTCTTATTTAAAACATTCATTTATGCAGCCTGCGTTCTTTAAGGAGGGTAACACACAAGGTCTTTCTGGGCTTTGCAGACTGCTCCTGCTATCTAGGACACTGCAGGTGTTTCTTTGATGCTGTGGGTGTGGTTGTTGCCTGTGTTGGGAACAGCGGCACACACCATGCATCTTCTTTGTATTTCAACAGGACTGAGACAGGTTTTCTTATTTCGAATTTGTTATCTATGTCTGACAGCCACCTGTGATGGTAGCAAAACAGAGAGGGAACTGTGGCTATAACTGGTCTTAAACAGTAGGGGTCAGTGACTAGGTAAAAGGAATGGAAAGGGAAACGAGGCTGGCAGTGTTCAAGGCCAGGTTGGACAGAGCCTTGGCCGACACAGCCTAGTGTGAGGCCTCCCTGCCCATGGCAGGGGGGTTGGAACTAGATGATCTTAAGGTCCTTTCTAACCCAAACCATTGTATGATTCTATGATATATCTGGGACATATAATCTCTATAGTTTTAAGATAATGTGTCAAAGGCTTTACTGAAATGCGTAACTTTCATCTGTTAATTCTGTAATTACATAAAAATGGTCTGGAAGGATTTGGTCTAGTAGCATCTGTGAAGCTTCTTTCCTTCTAATTGTAATTTTGGTTTCTGTTTCTCTTTGGGAGATGAGAGGGCAGGGGGAGAGAAACAAGCTACTGTGATACAACCTTTCAAGTTTTCTTCTTTATGAAGCCTAGCCTTGTGTTCAAGGAGATGACTAGGCTAACCAGGATCTCAGTTAGAGGCTGGTATAACTGAGTAATTTCTGAGGTAGACTCAATTTCTGTTATCACAGTTCAAATACTGAGCTTCTTGGTGCTCTCTCAGTACTGATTTATTCCCCATAAGTTTCTTCCAGAATCCAGTAGCCAAAATATTTTTTTTATTTTTACATTTTTTCTTACATTGTTGGATGTAGTAATTTTACCTTGGATGTTTCCACCTTGGAACTGCGGTTTAGATGGGCTTACTGATGCAGATTGCTGTGATGTGTCTGATGTATCTTCTAGTCTCTGTGTTGTTCCAGATTTTCAGGCAGATCACCTCCCAGGCTCTGAATTCTCACTGTATTTTCCTGTGTTACTAAATTCCCAGTATCCCTGCTGCTTATGCTACTGTTGGATCTTTTGGTTTCTTTGGCTGTTTTTTCCCACAGTTGCTTGTCTAACTCATTTGATCCAGACTACTGCATACATTAATTGCCTTCTCTGGAGGTGTGAATAAGGTGGAAATGCTTTTCAATATCAATGATATCTGTGTATTTGTTATTCTGGATAGATCAGAAAACCTCCATTACAGCTATGTGCTAATTTAATGGAAACCAGAACTGTCACTGTAAAGACCATGGTAAATGTACTGGGCTTTATGAAAGGCTGATTCTTCCTCTGTAAAGAAGTACTTCTTGCATCTTGCCATCTGTACATTTGACAAGGGGTAATTATAATGGAAAAGCAGCTGTATGCCATCCTCTTCCAAAGCAACAAAGACTGGAAGTGTGTCAGGCAACAGAGATGATAATCACTGTGAGTATTGATCAGTTCCTATATCAAGGTTCTTGTTAAAAGAAGGGCTCTAGATTCATGGCTTGATGGAGCACCTTATCAGTCTTTTCTGACACGTCACTAAGGTTTCCTTAGCAGGATATTGTCTAGAAACAGGATGTGATACTTGCATTTTTTCAACCCAGATATCAAACCTTATGGAGGCATTACCATATAATGATTTGCTGCAGCTTGCCTTCCATTTCTAGTCCTAATTTTCTGATTCTTACATGCATGTTATTTAGGTAGTGTTTAAATTATTTCTAAATTATTTCCTCTATAGTTAGGTCGTCCATGTTTAGAACAGTTAATTATTGCAAATTAGTATTTTTTATATAAAATGTGTTTGTTATATTCTTCAGAAGTCATTTGATTTACCACTTCCCAGAGTAACGTTATGTTTTGCATAATGTAAATACATCAGTGAACATAGTTTTAGAATGCATAGAGTTGTAGTAATAGTTGAAGCCTAGATGTTTCTGACCTAGCATAAAGCACAGAGACATTTTAAGTGCACAGCCTATATACCTGAAGTACATGGTAACATAAGCTACATAAATAAAACTCTCTAATTTTGCAATCATGCTTTTGTTACTGTGAGCATTAATAAAGCAATTTGCCTCTGGGAAAGAGGGGAAAAATGTCAGCGTATTATGCAACGCTTCATAAAAGTGGTTATACAGATTTATTCAGTCCCTTTTTGGTTTTTGGGTTTTTTTCAGATAAATGTGAACTGACATTGCTAACCTCTGCGTGTTCAGATAAAGGTTTCTTCTGAACATAGACTTT
Source organism: Nestor notabilis (assembly GCF_000696875.1). Lineage (NCBI taxonomy): Eukaryota > Metazoa > Chordata > Aves > Psittaciformes > Psittacidae > Nestor > Nestor notabilis. Next base: position 52,873 of record NW_009915183.1, on the reverse strand, counting down.
TTTAAATATACTAAGTTTATTTTTAAAACACCAGGCAATTCTTTACTCAGTAGTCTTAGTATTATGTAAGGTGTTCAGTCAGCACACCTGAATGTTAGGATGAATTGCTATTACACAGTGACAAGTCACAAACAAGTCAAATTGTCAGACTAACAATGTTTTTCTATCAGATATTGGGGTACCAAGCAAAGAACATGGATCTTCAATAAGATGATGAGATTAAACAGCATATTAATAGATTTGAATAACAATAGAAATGTTAATACAGGGCTTAGAGAGCTAAGAAGGTTTAAACAAATACAGGTTTGCAATTCATTGTCCTCCTGACCCACTGTTGTTATATCACACAGTTGCTAAAGGAGATGAGATGGCAAGGGAAAAACAAGTAGAAGCTTAACCTGCCCCTCAGCTGTACTCAGTGTAGTAACTTTCTTCCCCTTCAAGTTGTCCTTTGCTGAGACTTTTCCGTACAAATTTTTAACCAAGGAAAACTCTGACCAGGTTTAACCAGAAAACTTTAATAGTTGCTTTCAGATCTTTCAATTTCAGAAAACTCCACTGCATTATAAGCGTTTTAAAACAAGGGAGACCATGCAATTCATTGTTTCATGAGTGATCGTGCCTAATTATTGTGCCAGTTGTTGGCACAACTGGGCTGGCTTCTGGCCACTGTATAATCTAGCAAGGAAACGGGGATCCTACAGCAGCTTCCTTCTCCAAGTGCCCATTTTCAGATTGACTGGCTCATGTACGTGTGTTGTTTGAACATGAAGACTGAGTAGTGTTTCATTGTGCCAATAGTGCCATTCATTACGGTAGCACACTTGGAAATGGCACAGAGTCAACTCAGGTGTTGCTTTGCTAGCTGCCATTTCTATGACAGCTTCCAGACTTCATCACTCTATTAGTGAATAAGTGGAAGAGTGTGCTGTGGAAGAGCCTGTGCATTTCTTTCACTGTCATAAACCATAGATGTCTTTTTTTCAAAAAAGGGGTGGAATTAGATGGAGTGTGTTCACCTGAGCCAATGTGAATCCATAGATATATACATGTGGCCCTTTGCAGGCCAACCTGTGATAGCTTTTGCTATGCTGCAAACAGACAAGGTCGCTCTCCTCAATTTTCAGACTAAGGTGTAAAGATGCATTGACAGGGCTTCAAGCCTGAGATAATGTACCTCGCTCCAAAGCAATGCTCATTAGGTTAGGCTTGCCTAATGCCTTTATTTCTCCTCTGATCTGCTGCTGGATTGCCTTTGGCCTTTTCAGTTCACAGCAATATTTGCTCATTTCTATCTGAAGAAATCATGTAATGCACCTCTAATGAGGAAGAATTATTGCAATGGTACCTGAACAGTCAGTACTTGTTACATAGAACTGCACCTTTTACCTTATGTGGTAGAGGTACTTCTAGTATAAAACATGACTAAGCATGCAAAACATGTTTAAAGCAAGATGTAAAACCTTATAGAAAAAAAGAGGACTTTTTAAATGGTTATATGCACAGAATCAGTTAATGAACTGAACAGGATATTAAAACACTAAGGAAACATGTAGCTTTTAAGGTTTCAGTCTAAAATCTCAGATCCTCACTGCTCTGTGTTGCTGGAGCTAATACTGCCACTGTCCAGATTTCAGTGAAAGGATTCATCCTCTTTTTTTTCCCCTCCATGGAGAGTTTTCCCTTAGTTTGCACTAGAGGACTTGTTCTCTGGATTCAGGGTCAGAAGGTGTTCCTTACGCAGAAATTTATTGAAGGACATGTAACAAAAATAGGCATGGATTATAAAAGCTCAGCCTTTCTCCTAAATTTACATTCATGTATTATCAAGGAACAACTAGCATATGAAAGAATCAGCAATGCACAGAGCGCTTGGCCAGCCTCTTTGGGTTTTGTTGAAAGCAGAGGTTTGATAGGAGTGAAATTTGAGGAAGTTCCAGTTTTAGCCCACAGCATTTTGCAGAAGCAGTCAGAAGGTGATTTATTTCCACGATCTGTAGTGGGATTCCACATGACATCTGAATAAAGGTCAAGTCAACTGCGTGAGGCTTTCTTTTTGCAGCTGTGCTCCCTTGAATGCCATGTTTAATTAACGTAAGACCAGTGTGTGTACACTCTCTTTCTTTAAAGTATATTATCCCTCTTGCTTTTGTAGTGCATCAACAAACCTGCCATCCACCTGTGACCCTGAATTAAATACACTTTTGATTACAAAAAAAAAATCCATTAATGCAGTGCACGTCATTATTTCAAATTGTGGGGAAATAAGGCAAATCATGTACAGTGAACTAGAAGAAATGTATGTAGCTGCAGTCAGAAGGCATCTGGCTAGTGAATTTGGTGAATTGATTTCCCAAAGCAGATCAGCTCTAGTGAGGTTGCCAAGGTTTAATTGAACGGCCATGAGTCAGCCAATTTCCATGCAAGAAATAATTTGTAACTCTAAATGGTATGTGCTAGATGTAATCTAGTTGTGCTCGTGAATCTTGAGATCACTGGGTTGTGTACGCTAGGGTGGTACTAAGTGGTAAAAATATTATTATAATGTAGAAGATGACTGTTTGTCAACCTCTGCTTTATTTATAGTGTCTAAAATGATCATGTTTGGTTTCTTTTTGCAACGTGTACTTTAGGAGAAATTGATTTCAAGTGATCCAAAATTCATATCAGAAGTGTACATAATCAGAATGATAGGATCCCAAACTGGTAAGAAGGAGGATACAGATTTCAAGTCTCTCTTTTATAGTATTTGCCCATCTTTAGGGTACTGGTAACTATTAAATATGTTGCTTTACCTTTGTTGTTCACTCTTGAGGCTGTAAGCTTACCTAGACTCAATCAAGTTAATACTTTCAACACTATTACAACCCCCCCAAATTGCTGTGTTTGTTAGAACATATTTAAAGCCTCTTTCCCAGTATTGCAGAAACACTTTTTTCTCAAAATCTTTCTTCAACCAACAGTGGAAACATGCTAATTACCAGGAGAGACATGGTGCATGCCACAGAGACTGCTTGTCCTGCGTGAAGGTAAAGATGGAGCAAGGTTAATGAGCGGAACAGCCCAAACAACCCAGAAATAACCTATCTAGCAGTATCCATAACAAAATATTACTGATGTAGCATATGAACTGGGCATCCCTTTAGACGTGTACAAATTAAATACTTTCTTATATGCGTGTAAGTCAGCCTAATTTTACTGTCCTCTAACTGCACATTTTACAGCCTGACCCAAATCTTAGGTGTATAATGCAATCCAAGCCAATGCATGCTAACATGCTTTCATAAACAATTACTGCAATGCTGGCTATAAATACAATTTTGTACAGACAGTGGAAACACAGTGTTTTTTACATTCTTAAGGACATTGTTTCACATATGGATGTTTTGGAGTGTCAGGCATTGGTGCTTTATGAGTTCATACAGCTTTATCTCAGCAGACTTGGTTATTATGTCAAAAATGTCTATATAGCTTTAGACAGGTGCCATTTGAAAAATCACCAATTCTTTTTTCTTCCAGAGTGAATTTAGGAGCAGCTTATATAGGACTATTTACCTTCCACACCTTACCCTGTGTAGTTAGTGCAATCCCCAGAGATCAGTGGTTCCTAATCAGTAAGTCAAACTTGCTGATAAGGTGGCAGATCCCTGTTACATGCACTTTGTACTTTCACCTAAGCTTGCTATAGCTACTGTGATTAGTCAGGAATGGGATGTTACTGGTTTTCCAAGCAAACATCAGCTGCTAAGGGGTAGAAAGTTATGCTATAGATGGTACTGAGGTCTTTACGTCTTAACAAATTAAATTACATGTCTAGGCATGTCATGTTGGTCTTCACTGTAAGAGGAATCTTTATTTCCATCTTCAGTTCTTAAGAATGTCAGTTCACAGGACCTGTAAATGATGAGACCTAAGCTCAGGTGTTATTCTTTGTAATAGACTGTCTACATCTGTTCTCCCTTACGGATTAGCTCACCATATTTTGCTTTTGGCTAGTGGCAGCCCTACATAACAAAAGGATATTTCTTTTGAATTTACAACTGTTTTGTTTCACAAGGTTTTTCCACCAGAAATTCCAGCCCTGCTGTCTGTTTTATCCATGGTTTCTGAGCCATTCTGACATAATATGAATCATCAGTATCTGCCTGTAGTTGAAGGTTATAGGTGGAAATGAATGGTCTATGAGGAAGGAAAAGTGTCAATAATATATCTTTTCATCAGTATAAATTTCCCTCCTACTATAAGGCTGTGTTTTGCGTAACAGTAAAGCATAATCACCAAGATGCTGGTTTACTCAATGTTAATAGTTTCACAGATCTGGTCATCCTTGGAGGATTCCTAATGTACATGTATAATGTGTGTGTGTGTGTGTGTATGTGTGTGGGACCTATAATTTCCTTGTATTTTACAGTTGCTAATGTATTAGTGTAAGAGGAATTCCTCAAGAAAGCCATCATTTTGGAATTTCTAGGTAGCAAGAAGAATGTATTATGGTAACGTTTCTACACTTTCCTCTGTGTTCCCTTTGTTTGAGGCCATCAAAAAGGTCATGGACCCTTTCAAGGCTCCAGAGTCAGCTTTTCTTCCAGTGGACCTGGACCTAGAAGTGAATATCATTTCCACCATATATTTTGTCATCCACCTATAAGATTGATTTATATAAAACCCACCACCCTCTTGCATGGTTGTTTAACTCTGGTCATTTCTCCTCCCCTTTGGCTTCCACTTTTTATTTCCATGGTACTTGCTGCTGCTTTTTCTTCATCTTCATCCTCCCATCCTTTCTTGTCCCTGGGAATTTCTTCATTAAGTTTGAACTCTCCTGTTCACCATAAAGAGTCTAGTTCTATGGTTGAACAATCCTTCAGCACCAAGAGATCTTTTTAACCTTCTTCCACCTCCTTTTGAAACCACTTTTACACTTACTTTTTCCCCAGAATAATTTTAACAATTGTTTTCATATCATCATATCTTCCTTGGTCAAGTGACCAGTTGGAAAAAATACATTTACATCACAACGTTATGTTACCTTGAGGAGCAGAGCAAGGCAGTAATAGCACCTCTGAAGCCAGAATATACTTAGGCTAATTGTTGGCTTAGAGGTCCCTATATCATTTAATTAGTTGTCCTATTATTACCCTAGAGTGCTTTAATTTTAAATGAAAGATAATAGCTGCCTTATCTCTAAGGAAACTGGTCTTGATTTTATTAACTTACAGGACAGAAGAATAATTGGCACATATCATTGTCCAGAAATGTATTCAACAAAGGTATCTTTCATTGTTTTCTAATGTTTTTATCCTCAGAGACTTAAAATTCAGGTCCTGACCACTTATGGTCATTAAAGATCCCATGGCACTTTTTTTATAATGTGGTCATCTCAACCCCAAGCACCTGGCCAAATATCAATTTCTGTAACTTTTCTGCTTACCTAACATTCCCCACCACCACTCACCCACCCCATAGTTTCAATTGGCTACAGCATTCTCCATTTCCTTGACTAAAATATAGTGTACTGTTCTGCACTGTCAGTCACCACATTTCACCTCAGAGGTGATTGTGCTTCACTGGGAAGTGGTTCTTTGTAATGGTTGTAAAGCGCTTTGGGATCCTTTTGAACGGGCGGTGCTCTGTACAATTAACATAATTCGTTATCATTCTATCTCAGGATTCATTTAGTTACAAAAGCATGTTTTATTTAGAGTTGGGCGAACCTACTTGGTGGAAATAACACTCCCAGCTCTTTCTAATCTGACAAGGAACCTTTTGTCAAAGATTGAAAAGTTAGGTTAATTTCTTTCTGGGCTTTTTTTTTTATTGTTGTTTGTTTCTTTCTCTTTTCACATTCATTTGTATTTCTGGATTGGAACTTTGGGAGTTCTTCACATTGGGAATTCAAAATACCATGAAAAATGCTGTTGTTGTTACGGTCAATCCACTGTTCCAGGTGCAGGAGGGTCAAATTACTGCTTGAGAAGCACCTGAACTTTGCGGTGCTTACCTGACTATTTTAACACTTGAAGGTTCGCCCATCGCTAATTTTTACTGTATTTTGCATTATTTCTTCTGAAAAATTCTTGGAATATTGAAAAATGATGTGCTACAACTCTGTTATCAGTGTGATATATGCAGATGATGATAATTTGCCCTAGAAGATAGTTTAGAATATTGCTAACTGGGTTTTTTGCCCAACATCATTAATCTTACTATCTACTGTGAAGGTTACCAAATACCTGTAGCATTTTGCTGTGTTAAGAAGTATACTGAAATGAGAACAGAAGTGGCAAAAGAATCAAAGCAAAAAGTCATCTGGAGAAGTGATACCATGTCACCAAAACATGTCCAGATCTAACTCTAGTGGACTAAAATAACTTTTCCTGTATTTGCATTACATAGAAAGTATACCAGTATAAAGAGCACTAAAATTTCTAGTATCATTGCAGATCAAAAGGATAAAATACTCCAAGTAGATTCAGCCTAAGAAGATTTAAGATGTGAACAAATTTGTTGGCACTAAAATCTTCCCAAAAATAGTAACATAGAATGCACAACATTGAGGTGAAAATAACCCAGGCTATGGGGGTAAAACCATTGCATTAGTGGATGGTATGTCAAACTTCCCCTGATGTCATTGGAACTAAAGTTTCTATTCTTTTCTTAAGGCTATGTGAAACTATGGAAAATGTACTTTCCAAGTGGCTTTGCACCCCTCTTGTAAAACAGTTCCGCTGTTGTGTTTGGATGTTCTTGGGATCAATGATTGCCAAATGCCTGTAATTGCTTTTATTTTCAGGATACTGAAAGTCTTATTACTTGCCTGAGATCTTATAGCAAAAGTGAAAACCAGTTTTGTCTTACCCCAAAAACACAGAAGAATTTTCCAAATAACTACACTCATAAGAAGGAAATGTCCAAAAGCTCTCTTTAGAATTTTTATAGATGTATTTGAAAGCTTTTGCGTGTGTTTGCTTTTGTTTGTATTACAATAGCAAAATACTTGTTTTGCCTTAGTTTTTTCTAAGGCAGAGGAGAAATTATTTGATGGCCTTCCTGGCTAGAACACGGTGTTTCCTCACCATGCTCATATCGTGCTACAAAGTTGTTAAAGGTATTTTTCTAGAGTTCCAGCTCAACTTTCCCATTTTTCCAATGCTTTTCAGAAAAGATTCATTTCCCTAACACCATAGAAAATTCAAAGATTTCATATGGCTTTGATGGAAAGCAAGCAAAAATAGGTTATTTGGACTGCTTCACATTGAGTCTTTTAATCTAAAACTAAGATATAATGAAACCAGAGGGGTGCAAACTCACATGTATTGGGGGAAAAAAAAACGAGAGAGGGGGATATCTGGCATCTCGGCAATGCCAGTTGCATCACTTGAACAGATGTAATCACTCAAATGACAGTGTTTCAGTAGGTCCAAAAAACTTTTGTGAATATCTGACTTTCCTGTTCATAATACTGTGCAGTGGATGCTACTAAACCCTGTATTCAACCAAGTTCTCTCACTGTGCCATGTGAAATATTACATAGGGGTTTTTTTGTTAAAATAATGGCAAACACAGTGCTATATATTGGGTAGTGCAGTGAGGTATCTGCTGCTGCCTTCTAATTATTACAGACAGACTGATGCCATATTATTGTTTAGAAATCCACAACAAAAGTCACAGTTTGTACACTTTCAATAATAATCACAGTATGTATTATTTACATGATAAATTAATAATGTGGCTGAGTTATTCTTAAAGGAGCTGTGGAACAATTTAATCTCTTATTTGGCCTGGAGTATATCTGCACTACCATCAGTAAGTCAGCATAATTATTTAGCTGCTCATTAGCTGTTATTGTTTCTAAAGTATTTTAATTTTGCTCTGTAATCACAATTCAAAATACATAGTTAGAGGGAAGGAGGAGGAGAAATACAACTCCCTAAATAACCTTACTTTTGTTTTCTAGAAGTGGATTATTTTGAAGTTCTCCTACCATACTTCAGATCTACTCCAGATTGCCTAAGAGTAGAAATTAGTTCCTCATCTTTGAAATCCTCTTGCTTGTCTGAAGGGTTTCTTTGCAACTTTGTATTAATATTTTTTTTTCACTGAACTGCCTTTAGAATATATGTAGTAGCTAAAACTACCCATTGAAACAACTGTTCAATGTATATTTGATGTGATTACACTCTGGATATTATTTTCCTTGCTTGAAATTGCAGATCTCTGCTATTCCGGTGTTCAGGTCTCCACAGCATGCGCTGTATTTGTGAAATTCATTAGCACTGGGGAATGGAGTTTCCACATAGGTATAGTTTGGCTGTGTCGGTGTGTTTTCATAAGTAACCAGCAGTCCTGGTTGGGATATAGGGACTGAAAATTTGCATTCTCTTCTGCAGTGCTCTGAGCCTCATTTTACAGAGGCAGAGACCTTGTGAATACCTGAAGTTTTTGTTAGAGCAGAAGCTTTTATTTAAAAGAGGAAAAGCCAAAACAAAGCAGACCCTTTTCCATTTGATTTCCCTCCAAAGCCCCTCAAAAGTTCAATATTTGCCCAAGATTTCCTACCCAGTGGCAGAATCCCACTTTCAGAGCTGAGCATATACTTCTTTTCCAGGTATTGCTTCTGCTCAGTGAACATGGGGTCTAGGGAAATACTATTTATTCCATTATACTATATACATTATACTATATACTATACTGGCCTTATTGCTCATTGAGTTCACAAATAAATGACAATAAATATAGTCACAGCTTAAAGTATTTCAGGCAGGCTGACATCCAATAAATTAGTAACGTTAGATCTAGCCTTTGTCAGCATGGCCTCAGTTTGCAACCGATTTGGCTTCCTTTCTCTCTTGCTAAATCTGCTTCCTTATTTTTTACAGATGGATCCACATGAAAATATTTTGTTGAGCACACTTGAAATTAAAAATGAGATGGCTGCCTCCGAGGCGGTGATGGGGCTTGGGGACCCTAGAAGCACTATGCTGGCGTATGACACTTCAAGCATCCAGTACCGGAAAGCTGGCTTACCCAGACACAGCTTTGGTCGCAATGCCCTGGAGCGACATGTGGCACAGAAGAAAAGTAGGCTACGGAGACGTGCATCTCAACTGAAAATTACCATCCCTGACTTGACTGATGTAAATGCCATAGATCGATGGTCGCGCATATTCTTCCCTGTTGTTTTTTCCTTCTTCAATATTGTCTATTGGCTTTACTATGTGAACTAAGAAACAAAGCCACACAGGAAGCAAGAACTGGATTTCTCTTCAAATCGGTTGTACAGCCAAAAGTGGGACTTAGAAAAATTCTATTCAGGAAAAAAAGTTATTTTAAAACACCTTAGTTGCTGGCCCACTCTATGGTCTGTTTTTATAATGTTTTGCTTGTATCTGCTAAATCACAAATACGTTAGGTTGCAGTATGGACATATCCCCTTATCAAAATATAAGTGCATTGTGAGTATGAAGGCAGATTGGATTTTGACAATCACTTCTGTCTCATTGTCCCTCACTCTTGGGTTTTTTTCCTTCTTTTTTTTTTTTATGGCCATTTGAGTTTAGAGATAAAAATTATAGAGCGGCATTTGAGAAACAAGTTCTGGTTTTGACAGAAGTACATACCATTCCCTGGAAAACTGCATATCCGAGTCATGCATCTACACTTAAGAGAGTGTACTAAGTTGTTATCATGCTTACAAAAAACATATACACTTTACCTTTTAAATGTGTAAACTTGAAAACAAGTAGTGCCTATCATCTTTCCAAGATGATGATGGTCAGAGGTTTCCCAACCATATTCAGGTATTTCCTGATATTTATTGAAAGAACCAAACCTTTGACTGGTAATATTAGGGTTGGGTATTTGCACAGAAGCTGAATTAAAAAGCACTAGTTTTGTTGGGATTTTAAAAGAGAGAACATATGCTCACAGTCACAACAGCTGCAGTTGTGATCAGTAGAGGAATGTAGCAATGTTGTAAAAATGCATCAAGTCTGAACGGGTAGATATGCTGCTGGTTTGTGTTGGGGAAAGGAAATCATCGGTCCAAAGTGCCAAAATCAGTTCTCTATGTGGATGCAATTTTGCCCTACTTTTCTAGGGTGAGGAGAGCTGGAGAGCAATATAAAATACAGCACCAAGGAGAGGGAATGCTACATGTATGTAAAAGTCTGTGTGTGTGTATACATGCACACACACATATCTGTACTGTGCAAATGAATGTTGTTGGTTATAGTACATACCTTAGTCTGAAATACACAGAGTTGTGTGATTTCTTCCAAGTTTGCAATCTTTCCAGTGCTGTGCTTGCTACTGTTTTGCTTAACACCTTACGTCCAGTTGATTAAAGGTATCATACCTCTTTCAACAGTAAAGATCCAAGCATATATATTTCAGTGCAAGAAACTGTCAGGGTATTTTCTCAGTCTGGATTAGGCAGTATCATTTCACTTTTTATTTTGTTTTCCTTAATGCGCTGTTTTAAATGGGGGAAAAAAAAAAAGTAGCCATCACTTTAGGAGTTTAATTACTCTCTTGAGTGTTTCAATTTAAAAACTAGCAAATTTCAGGTTTGCTTTAGAAAACTTTCTGAAATAAAAGTGAGGAGTTTTTTTCACTCCATAGAGCTTTACTCTTATAGGCAAAATAGAATAGACAAAAAATTTTGTAGGTAAAGGAGAGTTTGTCATTTCGTCTATTGTGGAACTTTCTTCTGCAATGAAAGAAAAAAATCATAAGAAAATTATAAAAGACTAAAATTCTGATGACTTTTTCCTAAGTCAGGTCCCCAGCATTGTTTGACACAAAATATTTAATGAAGAGCCACATCTGTTGTATCTACAATACTTCTCATCTGCATATCTCTACAAATCTCTGAAAGAAGCTAGAATTCAAGTATCTTCCAAATAGTAAAGGATTTTTTTTCAGGCAGGTGCTTTTTCCCCATTGAAATATTCCTTTGGCAATATTTTAAGGTAGTTCTTAAGAATATTTTTTGTAAAATATTTTTCATAATTTTTTTGTTCTTGCTTAAAAAGAGTAAGTTTTTTACAAGTTTCTGTGGGGTTTTTTTTCCCTGTTTGACAGTGAATGACAGTGATAGGAGGAAACCAATTCTGGGAACTAATAGGCCAATTTTCTGACTCCATTTTGAGCATATCCTATGCTTATTTCTGCTTCAAATGGGAGAGAATAGTCCTGAGCCTGCAGTGGGATTTGCTAGGCATACACACTGCTGTTGCTTTCAGGGAGTTGTCTGTATGTTCACGTACTGCCTCCAGGTTCAGACTCTGCGGTACATAGAGACAGGCTTTCATCATACTATTGACTTTTCAAGTCAAAATGTTGCTTTTTATTCACATACTTAATTTCTGACTGCATTTCATGCATAATGCAATAAGCTTTGTGGATGCATTTGGAATTTCAACTGATAGGTATGAATCATGTTGGATTTTTTTCCCATTTCTAAGAAAAGGAGCCACATCAAAATTCAGTATTTCCCTTCAAAGTCTGTTCTTTAAAAGTGGTATTACCATAAATAAAAACAGTCTTATAGTATTCTTCTGTACAAACTTGTATTTCACAAATTGCTGCCAACTCCTTTTTTATTTCACAGAAGTGTAGTGTGAATACAGGGAGCTCACAGCCTGTTTGTGGATGATAGACATCAAATATAAAACCTTATGGAGAATATGTTAACTCTCGGGATTGGTTTACTGCATCAGCTATTACAAAAACCACAGAGGCTAAATCCTAGAACTGCACATTCATTTATCTGAAGTTACAGTACAAGCCATAATACTCTCTGATGTCACTATTCAGAGAGTGAAAGAAAATGTCTGGTTTCTGCTCAGGTGTCACTAGGAAAGATATATTATGTGTGGGGAAGGAGCACTTTTTGCTTTTACTATGTCCTTCTGGCTATTAACGTGATGTATAAAATTAGTGAAAGAGAAGGATTCTATCATTTTGTACTAAGGCTTAACACTGTGATATAAAGAGATGGGGGTGAGAAAGACTGGTGAGGCACTGTCAAGGGAAAAGTATAACTCAAGCCCAAGGTGAGCACTTTCTCCTCTTCTGAGATACCTGAGTGAAAGTGAGAAATTATGCCAACATACATGAGATACTGGGTTTGCTACATGTGCTACCCTCCAGGTGAAATAGAATAAATTTACTTTTACTTTAGAATTGACCGCAAATGAATATTCTAGGTCTTTTAATCATGTTAATTGTTGTTAGTTTCAATAAGCAAAGTATCAAAGTTAATAATTTAGGTAAACCTTGTAATATAATTATAGTTGCACATTTTGTTGTTCTATTAGACATAATAGCCAGCAATTAAGGTGTTTTCATCTTTGTGAAATTCATGGGCAAATTACGACTATAACATGGCACAGTTTTAATGAAATCTTTGAGATCAATCTGTAAATATATACTGTACATGACTGCTAGTAACTATGATACACATTTTCAGAACTGAAAATTCATGCAACATTTTTCTGTGTTTGCATAAGGAATGTTCTGTTTCTATCCTATTGCAGTTTAATGGCTGGGAAGAAAGACTCAAGCAATGACATTGTCACCATTTCTTTTCTCATTCCCAGGCGAGGAAACCTGAGTCTTAGATAACAGCATGTCGCAGAGTTCTTCAGGGAGTTTTTACATTCAGATAAAAAGGACGTAAAATCTGTAAGGTACAAAAGCACAATGCATGGAGAAAAGGAGTGGTGGTCTTACACCTGGGGGAAAATTGATTTCAGACAAATATGCATTAAAATTAAACCTCAGTTAATTTTCACTACAATTGTTAGACTGTGTTCCAATTCTGTACTATAACACAGTACTAAACATAAGTGAACGGATGTTAAACATTATATGTGCATATGGACATGTACCTAGTTGTCTATATGGGCATATGTGTGTATATATACACGTACTGAGTATATATCTGCTCACACATTCATATGTTGGCCTGTTAAAGGAATAAGCCAATAATAGTTTTGTTTCTACCATCAAGCAGTGTATGAATATATTTTTGAGAAAAAAAAAAGATTAATGTATTTAAAAAAAACCAACTTACTATACAGGGTAACTGGGCATTTCTATATCAGCCAATCAATGCTTATAATTCGTATGGAGCATTGCGCCATTTGACATGATGATAGTACTGTACCTCCTAGCATCTGAAATTAGACTAGTCCTCACATTGCTTGCCTATTTCTTCTCTCTCTTTTTATAACAGCATTGTCCACTAGTAAGTTTTCAAAACCAACAAATTCCTTAGGGAACCAAGAAAAAAAGGCAAAAATATTAACTATTTCTAGAAAATAATCTAGGGTGGGATGGCCAGGGTACAATACATCAGTAGTGATCATAACATTTTGCTATGTGTACATAGAACATACAATGTGAGCAACCATAACTTAAGCTGAACATGTGTAAATATTATCAAATTTCTTAAACATTTTTAACTTCTAATTTGTACTTTATGGTAAGGCAAAAAGCTAATTCTACTTATGGTTTAGATTCATGTGTCCTAAAATTATGTAAATAATTAAATAAGCTGTAAATGAGCAGTCAATAGATACAGTAATTGTTTAGTGACTTTTTTTTACTAAGTACAATAATTGCAGTGCTCTAGCAGAGTAATTTAAACACCCTTTTGCATAAACAGATTTGGATTCCAGATATTAAAAAGTACAGAAAGTACTGTAGTGTAAAATAACCACTGCAGCCACTGCTAGCACAGTCGAATCTCTTGTATGGTTAAAATGTTTGGGCAACAAAGGTTGTAACTTGCCACTCAGTACTCAGATTAGCATATACAAATAGGGCCTGGTTTTCACTTACAATATGACACCTTTATGTTGCTCCAGTGAGTGGAGAGGTGAAGGAATCCAGTGTAAGTGAGAATTCGGCTGTTGGTGATTTCATTACAGAAAGCCTGCATATTGCGTCTGTCTGTTTCTGAAATCTGTATCTCTTACGGTATCTAATAGTAGACTTATATTTTACTTTACAAAAAAAAGGATGTTTGACTGTCATTAGATAGCATAGGCCCCCAAAGCCAAAGAATCTTCACTCCAGAAATTGTTTAAAAAGGAAATCCAATAAGTCACTGCTTAACACCAAAGGTAAAGCTTAATAAAATGCACTAGGAACTTTGTCGAAATTTTTAGGAAGCAAATGGAATGTTGATCAAAAAGACTGCCCTATTCTACTTTGTAAAAATAGTAATAATTTAAATACAAAGTAATAAAAAAATTGAAATAGATCATCTCTACAATAATATGCAACACTAACATTTCATAAGTATAAAATTATTTTCTTTGTAAGTGCTTTGAGAAAAAATGAAACTTAACTGATGAAAAATCTCACCTCTACTTTCATACTAAGGGTTGTATTTTTTTAATGTTTTTCAGACATGAGGTCATCTATTCCAATTTGATAACATTTTGTATGTTTTCACTGTTACTGTCATTTGACAGATACTCACCAGGCTGTATTGTTCGTGGTCTGTCCTGTTGCTTTCAGTTGAAGACAAAAAGAACATTTGAACATGATTAATTCTGACAAACTGACTATGATTTGACTTCTATCACGTTTTTATTTGCATGGGTGTTTAAATGGTTCTGTTAGTACTGTCTTTGCACAGTTCTGATTTATCTTTTTTTACTTAGTACTATTTACTTCATAATGTAGTAATCATCAGCCTTACTAATGACCTTGTAGCCTTTCTTATATGCACATAATGCACATTTTTCAATGGCTAGAAAATGCAAAATACTAGTGGATATCATTGCATCAGATCTTCATGTCTTTCTCAAAAGGACTGCTAACCTCTGGGATATATGAGGTAGTAAAATGATGATTGTAAATGAGTAGCACATAAGAAATATTTTCTTGAATTTAAAATTATTGCAGCCAGTTTCAGCATGTAAATATATAATAATGTTGGCTAGTGTGTAATTCTTGAACTAAAAAAATATAAATAAAGAAAACAGAAAAGATGTACATGTAGTTGTGTTATGTTGGGCAGGCTCTTTTCTCAAAGCTGCAGAGATTACAGTTGTCATCTGAAGTGAATATCTATGAATTTGGGACGGAAAGCTGGCCATTGAGGCATCTCAAGTCTAGGCTTAATATGCAAAGGGGGAGCTGTAACTTGGTGTTAGTTTGCCTATGCAGCAGTCAGGGGGAGTTGAGTGGGGAATATAGGCAATGTACAGTGAGATGCTCACTGCTAGTCACTAAGAAAATACTGAGAGGAGAACAACAACAGAAAATCTCACAAGTTCAGTAGCACCTTCTCAGAGTTGACTCTTGGGAATGTGTTACTGATGGTAAGTTCCTGGTGTCCTCCTTATAGAAATATGGTAGCTATTGGCTGTGGGATATTTCCTTTTATTGAAAAAGGTCGGAACAGTCTTAAGTCCGTCTATATGGATTTAAGATATGGAAGACGCAAGTTCCATGCCTTCCTCTTCCTACTTAACATCTAACAGGAGAGATCCTGGATGACCAAATTATTGACCCTTTCAGGATGGTGCATTTAGCAGGGTTTCCTGTTGGGAGGGTTCTGTTGCATTAAAAATAAAAGATTGCCAGACAAGGAGGAGAGAGCAGTCAAGCGCAGTCATGAGAGGCATCTGTACTGCTCTATCCATCTGCCGACTGTTTGGTACAAAACTTTATTGGCAGTAGCAGGGACTAGAAACTGGGTTTTGTCTCGTGCTCCCAAGATATAAAATGTCCACTAATACAGATGTTGCTTCTAGTAGATCTTGAGCATTAAATAGGCTTCAGAATTAGACTTGCTTGTTTGCTGTACTGAGGGAACAGTACACATCTATTAGTTGTCTTACGCCAGCCAAGCTCTAATAAAATTCACAGCTGTGTTTCCAAACCCCAAGTATCACTACATGGGGGAGATTGCAGGGTTTTCATCAGCTGTACATACCCGTTGTTTCTACCACAACTTGATTCTTTGGTTGATCCAACCAGGGGGAGCAGATGGAGCACCAGAAAAGAGAACAAATGGCCATCAGGCAAAAGGCTGCCAAAGGCTAAAACTGCCAAATCCTCATTTTTGTCTGGAAATGCAGAGAGCAGTTGTTAATTCTTTTTGAAGTTATCCACCTGGCTACACTCTGTTCCTAGCCCCTCAGCAGCACTACTTTAATGACTGATCTCTTCTGCCTCTCTTTTCTGTGGATAAAAAGCACCAGCTCTTCAGAGAAAGAGCAGAGACTGGAGACAGGAAGATCCGTGAGTCTCATGGCTGGTACTGAGGTGAGGAGCTGCTGATTGCAGGATGCTGGCTCTGTATCAGGAGACATAGAACATGAGAAGTAAAATATTCCAGACTCAAGTATGACTTCATCTCTTCACTGTTTAAAATATATCACATCTTCCTCTGAAGCTTCTGAACAGTAGATATAAGTTCTGAAAAAAGACTAAAATGGCAGCATAGTTGCCTTGTTACAAGTATGTGATGTACTGTTGGCCCTTATTTTCAGAGGTGATAACAAGCTTGAATGCAAAGTATTTCATCTTTAAGATTGGTTCGTGATTTTAGGGTCTAAAAATATTTATACTTATTGGTGAGTATCATTTCCAAATCAAAAAGTGACTGTCTACCTTTTTGTCTGTATATAAATGCATGTAATGTTATCACACCCTAATAGGTGTTATATCAAATCCACTGGCACAAAAATAAGACTTGTGCTCCAGAGTATTTGAATAATTTATTCTCCTTATTCTATTCTGAGTTTTAACACTTACTTCATGACTTGTGTAACATGGCCTCTCCTCTATTCAATCTATGTGACTGCAAATAAAAAACATTAATATTGGTTTCTTATTGGTAAATTTTGCTGTTGGATATATTTTGATAGTCTAAAATTAACAAAATATGTCAGAAATTATCTAGCATCACAGTTCTCAACTTATAAATGGAAAGTGATCAAAAACCATGTAGATGAGGCCCTCAGTGATATGGTTTAGTGATGGCCTTGGCAGTCCTGGAGTAATGGTTGGACTTGATTGATCTTAAAGGTCTTTTCCAACCTCATTGATTCTGTGATCTTAAAGAATGAAATTACGTATCAGTCAGATATTGAACAGCTGTGAAAAAATGGGAACTGGCTTCTAACACATTGTAGCTGCTGCATATTAAATAAATGTAATATTAACAACTACACAGCAAGTATGTTCACTAATGCAAATTCTTTGGTTATCAAAATTAATGACCAGCATGACATTATGAATTTGTAATGCTTGTTATTCTTGAAGGATATTTGGAGTGACTGATTTATTATGATGTTTGTATGAGTCTAGGCAAGCAGTAAGTAAAAAAATGATGGTTATGTACAGAAATGGGAGTTGGGTATTCAGGTGATGTAAATTGCTTATGTAAATGGAGATATGTTTGCCTTGACTGAGACTTAGGCCCAGGGCGGTCTGTGTGTGTGTGTGTTTAATTTCAAAGCAAAACTTTTGAATACATCTTATTCTTGGAACAGAAGTGTTTTTTCCCCTCTTTCTGACAGATTGTCAGAGCTGACATACTGCATTCATTTTGGCATTTAGTGGCTAAGGGCATGCTTCCAGCTGAGACCACTTTTTTTAAACTTTCTCTTTTTTGCAAAGAATATAGCCAAGGAAACAAAACTTCTTACTTATGTTCCCTTACAAATGCTTTAAAAACTTAATCATGTAAACTGTGCACATTTTCTGTTTTGGTGCTATTTATTTTTTGAAATGGTACTTTAATAGAGGTATGTTTATATCTATGGATATGTAGAGTCACATATATTCACATTTCTAAGCTTGGCTGATATGTCTAAAGACTAATACTTTCTAAGCCCACGTGCAACTAGTCTGTGGCCTTTGAGATCTCCATGGTAAATGTTTCCATAGATCTTTTCTGAAGGGTCCGGTTGATCATGTCAGTCTTTAATCTTAAACTTTTTGTTTTATGGCACTGGTGTTTATGACGATACTGCAAAGGGAGA
This sequence comes from Nestor notabilis, assembly GCF_000696875.1. Taxonomy (NCBI): domain Eukaryota; kingdom Metazoa; phylum Chordata; class Aves; order Psittaciformes; family Psittacidae; genus Nestor; species Nestor notabilis. Next base: position 34,856 of record NW_009915183.1, on the reverse strand, counting down.
CCACGGGCAGGCACAGGAGTACAATGCCATGCAGATTACAGGGAGTTAAGTCCTGTCATATGGTCTTTGACAGCAGCAAGAAAGGGGAAAAAGTTCAGTGATAAACCCATAGCACAAAAGCTAATTTGGTCTAGGAAGAATTAGCGCAGTTCTGTTTTTGAGGATGATATTTCCCCTTCTATGTCATGCAAAGAAATTGTATTTTCAGGTGAGAGGACATTGACAGGAGGAGCAATGTGGATAATAAACAGATCGAAACCTATATGTCAGGACAGCAAGATTTATCTGCAAGATTTGCAGACAAATTGGATTGTTTTTTGCTGTTCTTTTGTATTTGTGTTATGACAGATTGAGGCTTTTTTATTGTTGTTGTTAGTCACCATTCAAAAAATATCTGAAGTAGAAACATGGGCCAGACAGGGGGGAAATCACTAGAAAGAAAAAGGAGAAAGAAAAAAAGGGAAAAAAAACCCCAAACCCAGCATGGGGAAATCCAACTCATACCCTCCCAGGCTCCCGAACTGCAACCAAGTATAATCTGCATTGCCTAATTTATTTTCTTTTCTCTGACACATAGAAGGTTTTCAGACTGTAGGTAGGAAAAAATTCTTTTTTCCCCTGCCTCCTTTATACAGGTTTGGAAAGTTAGCTTGAAAACCTTGGCTAATTCCAGTGAATGAGACAAACCTTAACTGTTTTTGGAAGGGTCTCCAGATCCCTTTAAGGAAGGTTAAGAATTATTTGTTTGCCTTCATTACTACCCATAGCAGTGTGATTACTGAACAGGTTTGACATTCAAACTAATTAAGGATGAGAGGGAAAAAAACAAAAGACAGACCTTTATGTGAAATCCAAACTAAAATTTACAAAAGGAAGAAGCAAAAAAATGGAAAGGTCAGGCAGATGAAAAGTAAAGGATGTTTTCTCGCTCATGCTATAAGATTTTAGAGTAAATACAAGCTGCTTCTCTGGCATAGCATGTTTCTCTGTCTTTTAACTGCAGCCTAGCCATCCATCACCTGGTTTTCCTGTTTCAGATTGCCTACAGGAGAACCATATGAGATAATATCTCCTGGTGTTCATGAAAGGAAAAGATGTCCAGCATGTCTGTAGTTCTTCCCTAGGGGTGTATTTTGCACCTGTCAGTGTCTGAAAACAAATACCAAATCCTACTCCCTTTACTCCGGTGAGGGACCTCGGCCCCAAAGGATTTCACAAGGTGTTAAGCACCTCGTTTTAAAACAAGCACTTCCTTTTACTGTGCACACCCCGAGTGGTTAAAACAAGGGAGGAAGCAGGGGAAGATCTTTGTCCTTTAGTGACTGAGATAACAAGACAAATCTGTTGGGCTGTAAGTGCAAATGTTTTGCTTGGATTTTGCAAGGATTCATGCATGTTGCTGAGCTGAAGACTACACTGTGTGTAAAACCTGTACAGCACTGAGAACAGAGTTGGCTTTGCTCATTTGTCCTGTGATTAAAGTGGATTATTTACTTCTAAGGAAATAGAGTGATAGGGACATTGGAAAATACAGAAAACCTTATTGTAATGTCCTATACCATTCTTCTTTAGCAGAGAAGACATGCAGAATGCCTCTTACTAGTTTCTTGTTTGAGATCTGTCTCTAAAAGAGGACAAGAACTGTGGGCCAGTACTTTTCTAGCTTAAAAACACATGGTAAGTATTTCTCTGTCAGCAATTTGTAGTGCATGCAGTAATAGATTAGTTTTGAATTTGTGTCATTAAATTTGACCTTTCAGAATCCTTCTCTGCTTTTTGAAAACATGAAATTATTTTCTTGTATATCCTCATAGATAGTTGGACTCCTCAGTTATGATTTCAAGGACAAAACAGAAGTTCTCTTTATCATTAGATGAATCTCGTTCTATCAGAAATATGTATGGGAAAAATATATGTATTTTGTATATCTGCTCATGAAAACGTGGAATTTGTTTTATGTGGAAAATGTTTACTATTGTAAATTCCTGCAATATATTTGGATTTGAATTTGTACAAAATATTTATTTAAAGAAAATATTCAAAACCCAGAATTTTTCACAATGCAAATGGGATGTTGTTGTGTTACGACATTATTTAACACTTTATTTTAAATGCTATTTTTATATCTTAATGGAAATGGTTTTCTGTTCTGGGAGATTCCATTCTTCCTTTCAACTAAAATAATTTTTTATTTTTCATGTCAAATATTGGGAGTTCAGTTGAAAATTTGTTTTTTCTTTTTTCCATCAAGATGTCTGAAAAAATAAAACCCAAACACATCAGCTCAGCAGGCAGTTTACCACTGAAGTACTTAGATTTGGCATGAGGAGGAAGCAGGATTGTAGGAAAAGACAAGAAAACTAGGATTGACTTGACATATTTTTAAACTCTCAGAGTCTGCATGCTTTGATGATCATACCTTTAAACTTTCTGTTTCGTTATATATGATTTATGATTGATTTAGCTGATGTTTCATTTAAAAGCTTAAAATTCTCATGTGAGAGTTGAAGGTATAGCTCTGAGACCTGCCCGATAAAGTGGGAGTATGATGTTCCTGCACGGTGATGTCTCTGCAGATTTGTCCTCCTCAACTCTGCTTGCTCTAACAGGTAGGACCCATGAATATGCATGTCTATGAAACAGTTGGCTGCTTTGCACTTTGTTTGTTGCACTCATGTCATTTTGCTTTGAGGAATTAAATTCAGATTACCATAGCTTTTGCATATTTTGAATTTAGATGGATGCTTTGGAATGTCTAAAAACATTTGCCAGATAGACAATAAGCCTTCTGCCAGATAGGAATTTGTCTCAGGTTTTCATCTCATGTGGTATCCCCCCTCCTCTTGGAGAGAGAAGTGCCCGTCTGCTGTCCCAGAATGGTTGGATGTTATGTGGCACAGTGAAGGCAGCAAAGTGTGTAGTCGCATGCTGAGGACATTGCAGTGCCTAGGTCATTGATACCTCTTAACAATTTGCAACAGAAAGGTCCTACAAGATTACTGTTGCCCTTTGCCTTTCAACTATTGTTACTTAGATGTTAAGTATTACATTGATAGTATTGTAATACCTTTTCTTTAATTATATCATTAATTGACAACTGAAAACCATGATGTAACTGGAACACTTTTTTACTGTTATTTCAAAGGACCAAGTGACAGAATGGGAAAATGTTAAATGAAACTTGCTTTTCAGAGATCCAAGCTAATAATGTCCTTTATAGTTTCCCAGGTCATCAAAGGCCTATAAGAAGTTAGGATCTATAATTAAAGATTCCAGGCCCTAAATAGCAGTGGATTAACCTGATTATTTCATTAAATGTAGAGTGCATAGATCCCTGCACTGAGTGGACATGCTAAATACACCTGTGTTTTGGAAATGAGCACCTTTAATCTGCTTACAATTCCTCACCTTTCTGTACTTGCTCTTAGGTGTCAGTCCTCGGTAGCTATGAACAGAGTAAACAGACACCCACAGTCTACCTACAAGCTCTGTGTGAAACAACCAAGTAACAGATATATCAAAAATAAAAAGTGTCTTTGTAGGCACCTGGTGCCTGATTAATTTGCAGCAAAGCTGAGGAAGGCAGTGCTCATGGCCCTGCAGGTATTGCTGGATTTTCTTACTGCACCCATTATGATAAAGCATTACCAGCACAAAAAACTGTCAGGTGGTTGCTGTGCGCTTAGAGGAAAAGGTTGCTAGTTATTAGTCAACTGAAGAACTGTACTGCTATCCTTTGTATGTATTTTCTTTCTTTTAATTTCTTGCTCTCAGAAAGGCAAGGAAGGAGAGCTTCCATTTTGCCGTATCTTTCTTTTACCAACCAGCCAACCTCCCTGTTGTTTCTATCTGATTTCAGGTAAGTTAGTGCTTCAACAGGACATTCCTATAAGACGAATAGACCAACATACCTTATTTCATTGGAACCAGCTCCTTTTCTGACTGCTACAGTTTATTATGGTTAGTCCATTGTAAATTACATGCTGTCTCCAGGGACCTGTTCTGTACTTGAAATATCACAAGACTGCTGTCATGCATAATGCTGCAGAGAGCTGCTAAATTTATATCCACTAAAAATGTGCTTTACATTGCAGTGTGACCCACTTAAACTTTGATGCATAAATGGGTTGCTTTTTCTTTTAAGTATTATCTATTATTGTCTGTTTGTCCACAGCTTTAACTTGCTCAGAAAAGGCCCTGGGACACTCCGTTATTTGTGCTTGGTGTATAGTGTGATTATAATTATTTTATAAAACTTGGACATACTTCCAAATTCCCCTAGAGACAAAGCATGCAAAGGGCAATTTTGTCTGCCAGCCCATGTAAATTCTATCAGACTACATAAACAGACAACACTGGCAGGTTGGCTCCTGGAGCTTATGGTTTCTTCTGCTCCTAAGCAGTTGGCACAGCAAGTAGAGAGGAAAGACTGTGAAGCACAACTTACAATAACAGATAGATAATGGCAGTTTACTTGTTAGTTTCAAAATGTGTCCTATGAGACAGTTTTAAAAGCTTTATTTTTTTTTTTCTTTGTGTGTGAGAATAAGAATCCTTCAAATTCCAGCCTGTTTTTAACAAAACGTTAAAAACAAAGGATAACTCTCTGATTCTGTGTTAAAGTTCTCCTTCTCCTCAGAGGGGAGAAAGAGAGCAGGCTTAAGCCTGAAATGCCTTCAGGATACTGTATACCATAAATCATCATCTACAAGGAGTACATCCGCAAGAATTCTGCCAGAAAACATTACTGTACAATAAGAAAAATATATGGCAAGACTGTTATTCTACTAATTAATTGGTTTCCTGATATGGTTAAATAGCTGATAATATGTTCTACTGAGTAGACATTTATAAGTGAACATGGGGAAGAAGAGAGGCAAGTAATGACCATCTTAAGATGGTCAAAAATGGTCACCAGCACTTATGTTCCTTTCAGGCAAGAAGCATCTCCTTGGTCATAAATATTTCCACACAACCTAGGCAGTTGCACTAGATGAGTTTGGATTGTAGGTCCCTTCTGACTGAAATATTCTACCCGACTCTGCTCTGCTCCACTCCACTCTACTATGGTTTTTGTCCTAAGAAAATGGCACTGCATCCACTGGACCCAAAATCTGTGATTCTGAATGGATGTACAGTGATAATGGACTTTTCTGGACCATAAGCTCAAATTCCACTCTTGGACAGGCATAAATGGGTGATGAAAGTATGTCCTCTTCCTGCAGATGTCTTGGCACCACATGTTATAATTAGCTGAATGTTTGACTGGAGTTACATAACAGTGAATGTCTTTGCAATAGTAAATATCAAGCTGTGGCTGCACCTACCCCTTCTTCCTTGGGAGTCCTTCTTAAGAAAATATTCCTCTTTCTAGAACAGAAGAGGACTGGGAAGTTACTTAAGAAACCCAAGGGGAGGACGCCTCACCATCTCTGAGGGCTCCTTCTCTTTGCCCATTCAAAAGAGTGCAGAGGTGAATCTTGAATCATCTCGTGGTCTTTCTTTAAAATTGCAACCTCAGAATAGTTATCCTGATCTTTTTACAACATTGTGTGTCCAATTCCCTTATTTTTTAAATAAAGTTAGGTGTATCTGTTACCAGCAATGCACCAAAAGTTGCATTCCAATTGAATTTAAAATGCTTCAAAAGCACTTTCAAAATGTAAGGCCTAAATGTTTGTTCATCTGAAGACTCGAAGGGGTACTAAATACATATCAAACTAAATTCTGTAGCAGATACTTTCCTTCTTTAAGCAATTTGCTAAACATATCTTTCTGTGCATAAAATACCCCTGTTTATGTGCAAGTGTTTGCAACTTTCTTTTGGCCTCAGAGCATTGCATTGAGAAGATATACTCAAATGAGACTCAAAGAAATGTACAATATAAATATCACCATTTCAAATGAAGGTAGTGAAAATGTCGACAGTCTGGAGCAAAAAGTTCGATTCAAAGTTTGAACCATTCTTTTCAGGCTGTGTGAAGTCTGGGAGCTAATAAGCTCCTCTTGATCAGCTGGACATCAGGAAAGTTCATGCATAACCTGAAGGTTCATAAATAATGAAAAAGGGGTTTTTCTAAGCTGATTTTTAATGAAGAAACAGAGCTTTCAGAGGTTAGTTGTTGAATGGGAAAAGGTTATGTAGACTGTAATTACTGATCTAGGAAGACAACTGGAAATGTAGTACTATTTTGCTTCCATTTTTGGGCTACTCATGGGTCGGAAAACAGTTCAACAATTTAATGAAGAGCCTCAACTCAGAAGCACAAGCATTCCTTGGCTAGATCTGATGATTATGTAGCAAGTACTTAAAATATTTCAGAAGAATGCTAAAAAGGGCTCTTTTCAGCCTTTGTAACTATCAATACTCTAAAACGGGATAAGAACACGAAACAGGTTTAGCAAGATCCTTTTGCTGTTAGTAGTAGCTTCCTACCATCAGAAAGGATGAGCTTCACAGAAGAGGCCCTGGGAGACTACAGGGACAATCAGCTTACTGCAGGTCTGTAGTGTGCCCTTGCAACAATGAGGCTAACAGTATGTTGGGCACTATTAGCAAGACAGCCAGCAGCTAAAGGGAAAAGTCTCTCTTGACGTACGATGGCAATGTGTAAATAACACATGTGGGTCAAAAAGTCATCTAAAAAAAAAGTAATCTGTTCATAGATTGCTGCTCCAAAGGCAAGTTGTTCATTTTGCCTCATTTATCCTTTTTTCATTGCATTGAAAATATTATAGAAAATTCAGTGGAACTGAGATTACTTTGAGTGCAATATAAGCAGCATCATTAAGTTCTTGTTCATACAAGTACTTCCCAAAATTCAGAGTATGTTCTATATTTAGAGTGTCACATTACTATGGTGTAATTGGAGGAATATTTAGAAGGGAAAACTTTTATTTTTTACCAGACTATCTTTTTACTCATTTTTGTGGAAATCTAAAATGACCGTAATCTCAATGTTAAGAAAAGGAAGTATCTAGAAGAATTGATATTACTTGAAGCAGTAAGCCACATTTAAGGGAAAATTCTCTAAGCCCAAGCATTTAGTTCCATTACATGAAACCACAGCCCACTTACTGCAAAAGTGTGATTCAGATCCTTAAGCAGTGTACATTTTCTGGGATTTCTAGGTTTTAAAATTCAAGGTAGCCTTTTTCTTACAAGCAGTACGTTGCCATGTGATTTGCCATTCTTTTGGCAAAAGCTGCATGTAAGAATCAATTTTAATTGTTTCGTCAGTCAGCTGCTGTTCTGCATCTTAATAGCTGCTGCCTTAACTACCTCTCAGGTCTCTTGTCCATCAGTATAATATCACACAGTTGCTACTTTTTAAGGACAGTAAAGGAAAGACTACTCCTCCCAGGTTTCAATCTAAACCCCATGATTTTAGGATGGAAAGAAAAGGTTTATTTGTATTACTATGCAAATATAGCAGCCTATTATCTAATTTGTGTTTCACTTGGCTTGCTTAGGACTTTTATGCATGTCAGTAAATGCTTTGATAAATGTTACACACGAAACAGCATAGAATTGTGCTATCTGGTCACCATAGCTACTCATAAGCTAAAGTCAGATAATGAAGCTTTCATGTAGGTGGTAAAAAATGGGGATGACACAAAGCAGGGTGTTACTGGCTTGGATCTGTACCTCAGTCCTAAAAAGCACTGATACAATCTGAGGCCTTCATTTGCTGTGGTCTGCCTATGCCAGGATCCTCTGACTTCGAGTCTACAGCTAAAGTTTTGGCACCCCAAGGAACAGAGTGAACTTATGTGTTCTTCTAGGGTCAGAAGCAGAGGCAGCCTGGGGCACAGTGAGATGACCCCTGCAGGAGCCAGCATGGTGCACTGACCTAAAGCTGGAGCTGCAGCAGCTGCAGAGACTTGACTCTGAGCTCAGGTAGATCAATCAGATCTCTCAACAGTTTCACTAAAGGTGCTTGGAGGCTATCTGGAACTGGCACTACTGTGCCAAGCAGCAGCATCCTTGCCCTCTGCAAGTGTGGTGTTAACAAAAGTTGTCTCAGTGGAGGTGTGCTTTACTCTACCTCTGGTAGGTGCCATGAGCAGGTGTTGGGAAAAATATGAAAGGGCAATTGTAGAGTGATATTTGCTAGCTTCTAGAGAGTTGTGGCTCAAGAATTCCTTCAATCAAAGATGGTATTCTCTGCTTAAGATACCTAGGGGATTCTTCTTCCGTAAATTAGTATATGTACTTTCTGAATCTATATAAACTTCTGAATCTATGCCATGCATTAGCAATAATGTCCATAGTTTAGTTTGTGTGAAGATGTTTCTCCTTTTGGTTTGAATTTGGCTCCTAGTCATTTTATTACAACAAACAATTAATGTTGCTTTTAAGCTTTTCCATAGCACACACAATTTTCTAGATCTCTATTATATCTCCCTTTCCTGTGTCTCTCTACCTCACCAGGCTAATGATACCACTGAAGTTTTAAAGTACAAGGGGAAAGATCACTGACTCTCCACTGTGCATTCAGTATCTGGTTGTGTTAGAAGTGTGACAAAAGTATCATAAACAGTTTCAGTTGTAGGAGTGTTCTCTAATAGGTCTATTATTTAGGAAGCTGATAACAAAAAACAAATAACCTAATGGTAGACATAATATTTAGAAGCAGCCTTATTCGTGTTAGCTTTAAAGTATTTGCTTTAGAAAGTGATTTGATGATATTTGATGGTCTGAGTCACCATTCATATGAAATTCTGTTGATACAAATAAGCACTGAAGAAACTATGGTCATATGAATATACTGATAATTAAGAAATAGCAGACAGAAATAGCTAGATGGCTAAGTCCAGGGTGTGCTATGCCAACTGGGGTGACAATTTTGACTCAAGGGAGAAACCATTTTTTTTGGAATGCTTTCAGCTAATTTATTATGATTATTTTTTGAAAACCTGCCTCCTACAGGTACCATGAGTTCAGTCACACTGGAGTTAACTGCAGAACTTACTTCTACTTACTACTAATAATCATGGGATTTATGATAACGAATGGAGGAGAGGATGAAAACCACAAGAGAAAGGGGCAGAATGATAGCAACTACTCTTTCTCTGCCTTAAACTTACCAGTGAGGGAGAGAAAACATACACCCTCAGAGGGAAGCAAACCTAAGGAAATCAAAAGGTGATAGAATAGAGACAATACAAAAACTCCTTTTAATGGAGAGGCTTGAGAGAAGCAGCTGTGGTGTGGTGGTCAAGGGCAAATGTCGAAAGAGGGGAGGTCATGGGCTGAAACTCTATGGACATTTCCTGGGAAGATCCCTGCTTTACCACTGTAATAGTTGCTCCCTCTGGCCAGTGGTGTTCTCTGGACTTGCCCTGTTACTTTTCTTAATGCCTTAAAGGTGCCACCTGTGGCTCCTTGGCTGGGGTTTAGAAGGATTTTTGGAAATACAGGATCTTGTTTTGGCCCAGATGGTCCATTGTGCCCATCTGCATGTCATTCCTTGCCTGGACCTGATTTTGCTTGAGCTCCCAGCATCTACAGGGAAAGTGTTTAGACAAATTGCTTGCTTGTTTATCCTAGTTGAAGGAAACCTATGCTCCATGGGGCTGTGTTTGGGTTTTGTCTCTGACAATGTGACTCCTCTGGTCCAGAGGAAAAGCCTTTAGAAATGGTAGGGAAGGCTGCCTGAAAAATGGAAGCTCTGTTTAAATTACAGGGGTTTGACATTTGTTCTTTATTCTAAACTGAAACAAATTAAGACCGTGCAAATTAAGTTTGTGAAAACATCAGAGAGAGCAACAATGGAATAGCTGCTGGGAGCCTGAGGTTCGAGATGTTCTTCCCGATTTGTGTACGTCATGGGCAATGTTCCAAATCACCCTTCATTAATTTGATGAATATTTAAAGAAGTATGAGAAATGGCACAGAATACCAATATCCCAGCAATTAGGGCTTCAACCAAAGGTACAAGAGGTGGATATTTGTCCCTGTTCTGTGTAAATCCTTGCTCTGACTAGAAGTCCCCACTAATTCAGTGCAGTTTTGTTCTGAATAACCCTTCTTAATTATATATCTCTGTGCAAAAATGCTTCAGAGGATCTTTGTGTATTAAAAACATTTCTTCTGAAAATTTATCAGTGTATTCTAATACTCAATAGCAATACAGCTTTCTGTGAATGCTTTGGAATGCTTCACAAACAGGCACTGAACATTTCAACAGAAAGACAAAATTCTGTAACGAAGCTGTATTGGAAACGAGTTTTATCACACTGTGCCTCATCTCAAAGAAATGCAGTGCCTTTTGAACACTGGGCTAACATAAATTAATACCTTGATTTTCAGCATATTAAAAGATAAATGGTAGTTTATTATTGATTCTATGTCAAAAGAACTCCTTCCTCGGATTTATGGCAAGTATATTTAAGAAAAAACCCACACACAGAAAACCTGATGTGCCTGCAAATGCATGTTTGGAAAGCAAGAATAATGACCTCAATTGAGTTCCATGGACTGTAGACATAACTGTATCCTCTGAGAAATTAATTATACAGATGCTGACTTCTAAAAAACTGGATGGATTTGTTTGAGTCAAGCTAGCAATATGCACGAAAGAGCAATATTTAAAGGCAGAGTGACAGAGGGAGTCTGATCCTATATGATAATACAAGAGTGATTTCTTTTTATTTTTTTTATGAAATCAAGCTTCTGTTTTTTCCAAATTTTTCTTTGTCTAAAGCATTTCCAATAAGTTGTCCCACTGTCATTGGGTGGGTTAATCTTGAGGTAAAATGTTACTCAGTGTGCAGTGTTAGAAGATCAGAATATAGTCCAAATGAAATTGGCAGCTTCTCATTTAGCTGATATTTGGAGACAGGGAAAGTTAAATGTCAATGTATAGAGACTTCAAAGATACAGTCTTGATTCAGTTCATCCTCTCTGAATTTTTGCAGCCTGGAGGACATAGATTTTTCATTTTCATTTTAAGTACCAGACTGAAAGACATTAGGAACTACATACAGAAGGTATGATTAAATACTTCTCCAAACATAGATTTTCAAATCACTGCAAAATGACATGTGCAATCACTTAAGTACCAGTCAGTACAAGGCATGATTACTACATGAGTATGTATCTGCTGTCACCTCATTTTATAACCCACGAAGTAGACTGTAATAGTGGCTCTCCCAAAATGATTCTGTCGACAATGGCTCAGCAACACTTAGAACCCTGATTTTGTAGCAACTCACAGATCTTTATTATGTGAATTAGGAAGTGATAATGTGAAGTAAGTCTCCTTGGGTTTTATTAGGTTTACATGATGCTCACTGAAAAAGGCCACATGCAAAGTCCAAGTCTACCATCCTGTGACACTGGATACTTATTTTCACATGTGTTTAACATTTGCCTTAACTTTATTTTTTTTTTTTATTTTTGGTGGTGAAATATTCAATAAACTCTAGACAGAGATGTTTTAACTGCTTAGGAAAGCCTATACCATATATTTAATTATATATTCATACAGTATTATAGTGCTCAAGAATATATCATTATTGTACAAGACACAAATTTATGGATGAAATCACAGTGATAAACTTTAACAAATAAACTTGATATACTGAAGCATTTTTCTTTCATTCAATCCAAGGAAGGAGTCTGACTGCAGTATTTAAATTCAACCTACATTAGTGCTGACAGGAGAGGAATGAAGACTCCACTACATATGCATTTCTGGATTATTCAATTTAACTCTTGAAAACATCTTACAAAAAAGAAAGAAAACCTTAGTTATTCCCATTTCCTTTGTGGATTTGGTTTTGGTTTGGATTTGGGTTTTTACATATATGTAACTTCCTGATTTTCATCAAAGAATAGTTTGGTAAAAATAATTATACACCAGAAGACCTACAACTTCACATTCAAGGCTAGAGCTTTCATGGCTTCAGTATTTGAATAATGTTGATCCTAATGGCTACTTGGTGCTTTTGGATAGAGTAATTAAACTTCACAGGGAGGGGAAGGAGTACTGCCAAAACATTTTAAGTGCTATCTCAGCAACATGGAAGACTCGGCATTTCCCGCTGTCATTTTTCATTCTTGAAGTACCACAAACATATGCTGAAGAAGTATTTCAAGTACTTGGGAACAGTAGCACAATATACTATCAGCTCAACTCCTCTGGACATTTTTATTTATTTTTCTAAATTAAGACACTATACTTCATGAGAAACTAGTGCTGACCCAGGTAGTCATCACAGAAAGACATACTATCCTTTCCATTACTGTTAAGCAGGTGTATTCACATCCCTCCATCATCTCTATTCTAGTAATCAGAATAGGAATAATCCTCCTGCTCTCTCCCATATTATACTGCAGATACCATGCAAACTGCTGTATTCCCAGAGACAATCTTTAAAGTCTAGTCTTCCTTTTTCAGATTTCTTAATTTGTCCCTGTATTTAATCCAGGAAACAGCACCAGGAAAGGGGTGAGTATATTATTGCAGTTTAGCACCAGTGTTTCCATTGACTCAGTAAGTTACTGAGTTCCTGGAAGAGATGTGGTTTGCATATATCCTCCACCATTTGGAGTGTGGGTGGAAGGCATGCTTGAACTAAAAGTGCTAAAATGACACTATTAATGGTTTTGGATGATGCTGCTTCTATGAGAACAAAATAACTTCAGCCAGTTCATCATTTTGTCTCCAGAAAAGTAACAAAAGGACTTACTAGTGTCCTTGAAAAGTCAGGAGTGTGTGTGTCTGTGAACAGATACATACCCATGTGTTTATACAGACACACAGAGAAAAAAAATTCCTTGCAGTGAGAACAGCGGTGATTTAAATTATTTCTGTAGTGTCATTTATTTTTCCATGCTTGCTTAGAGGTACTCTCAGTCCTAAGCTAGTTAATACAAATGGGAGCAGGAGAGAGAGATCCTTCTGCCTCTTCTTTGCCATCCTAATAATTTCTAGCTCTGTAATAGGAAACCTCCTTTACACGCATCTTTATAAACTGTACAGGCCGTTGAATCTGCTTTGCCTTTTAAGAATAGTGCGCAGGACACTTAATGCGGCACTAGTTTTCAGTGCTTCCTTTTCTCTTTCTCCCTATTAGTTAATTTGGGCTGCTGGAAAGACACATCAATGACTCTGATAGAAGGCCCAGGAAAAGCAAAACTGGGGGGAAAAAAAGCTGAATCTATCACTAGAGCAGTCCTTCTATTCATTTGTTATAAAAATTGTATTTCCTGTATGTTTTCCATGACAAAAACCATGCTGAGCTGCCTGCATGGCCCTGCTGTCAGAGAGAAATCAGAGGTCCAGGTAAGCAGAAGGCAAGGTTTTTTGTATGAAACAATGAATTTCGTATGAAACATAGAATGCACAGTTTTTTATTCTATGCAAAGACCTCAAATACATATTTCTGAAAAGGAAGATCAGTGTGCTTTTAGCAAGGATGAAACTGTCACTGACTTAGCAGCAGTATCTCATGGTGTCACAGCTTCCCAGAGTCACCCTTCTGGAGCCATCTGTGAAAGGACTCTGGCTTATAATCTCTTCCTTTTATAATGATTTTCTTTAGAAATTATTTTTAAAATACTGATGAGTTATTTTTAACAGATGTTTTCTGAAGCTGAATACTAAAGCATAGTGTGGATTCAGCAATAAATGCCCTAACAAACTGGAGCCGAGAAGAGAAAATACCAGTGATAGCCAACTTTCTGTACCAGACTCGGTGCCAGTACTCTAGAGCCACACAGACATCTATCTCCAACTTCAAGCTTATGATTCAAGACACACTTATTGACATACATCAACAATTTCTCCTCCAAACAGTGTTAAAAACAACTTTAGATACATTTTCAATTACTTTGTTTTTCATTTAGTCATGCTTGAAACTACAACAGCAACAAATCTTTTGTTCTTTCTCTTCTTTTTCCTTCAGGTTGGTTTCGTTGATACTGTTTTTTTGGTTTTTTTCTCTTCACACCATACTGCAGGTTTGCATGTCTCAGAGCCAGAGAGAAATTGATACTGAGACGTGCTGAGAATGCATTGTAGTTACCAAGGAAGTGGTTTCCCAAGCAACAGTAACCACATGAAATTTGACAGAATTTCTTCCACCGCAAGTATCATGTTTGCAGCTTTGGAGGAGGCAAAGTGTGGGTAGCATAAGTGATTTTCTCCTTGTTAACTTCACTTTTTGAAGCATATATGGTGGTATTTCAGTCTTTGTTAAAGAAAGAGTTAACTTCAGTTAGAGCTGATTGCTTGTATTTGCGTGTGTTGTGGGTTGGATTTTTATGTTCCTTCTAGCAGACAGATTGTGGATGTGCCAGATAGTCCTGCAGCATGTGGGCAGATGCTAGAGGCAACATTCTCAGCTGTTACACACTCAGTGATGATATTTACCATTCAAGAAAGCCATGCCAGCACCTTGGTTTGCTCCAGTAAATTGGATGAGACAGTTGCCAGCTTGATGATGTCAAAAAGTGTAGGAAATATGTACATGTCCAGTATTAGTGGAGGGATGTGAACCAAGGGAAATAGAGGGGCAGAAGTCCCAACTCCTCTATGGCAGGGCAAACAGATGACTGTGTGTCAGCTGGGCCACAGTCAAATAAGACAGTATTATAGTTCTTCTATTTTTATCAAGAAATGACAATAACACAAAAAATGTAGCTCTCTGAAGACTGGTTTAGTTAATCCTTGTTCCTAGAAGGAAATAGAAATGAACAGGTTCAACATCTTAACAAGCAGTGCTATTTAGTATATTTTCTTAACAGAAGTGTAACTAACGTTTGCTAGGTGGCAAGACAGTGGCCAAGGTACTGAAATGAAGGGTTCAATCCTGTATGACAAAGAAGCAGAGGACTTGTACTTCAGTGAGTTTTAAGGATTAAGAGAATCTATTTTATTTCTATAATTTGTCTTAAATTCAGCAATGCCTCTTTATATCCACTTGGCAAAATCTAAAAAAGAAATTGGGATGGTATTTACATGAGCAGAATCCTGAAGGAAGGTGTGTATTTTAAGCAGGAGGTATATTACTGTAATAGTTAGGTTCGTGTTGTGTTTGTTCCTTTGCATCTTTTCTGAAAACTTAGATTTCTGCTTTGACTAGGATAAAAAGATTTTTTTTATAACTCTCTTGGAGATTATTTTTTTAACTCTCACAAATCCTCTGGATTGCAGGTCACCATGGATGATGAAACATCTGAGCTGCAAAAGCATTTAAAGTATATGAAGAAACCATTAAGTATATTATGAAACTGTTAAGCATCATGGATCTGAGCCAGCTTTGTGCATACCCAGTGTAATGGACCTACTTTTTGTCCGTAATTGTAAGTTTCTAAGCAGATGCACTGGAGTGAATGAGCAAGGGGATAGTTGGGCTTCATTGGCTCTGGATTTGTACCAGCCCCAGCAGGTACAAGATGGCTCATTAAAAGCCTTATTCTTTTTCATAATTCGTTTTTTTTTCTACCTTCCTGAACTATTTCATACAAAGAACTGCCTTTTAAACCCATCTCTCAACCCCTCTTCAAGTTCCAGATCTGGCATACCTTTCGGCTAAGTATCATGTTCTTTTTAGAGAAAGCTACCTCTATCCAAGCAGGCCTCTCACTTTACTAGGAAATATGCAGCAGACACAGACCTGATCAGGTTGTACATTCAGTTTCAAGTTGTGAAAGCACAATCAAAATCTTTTCAGATTTAGTGGATGAAATATTTGAGATCTGGTATTGTTTATTCAAAAGGTTGGGATTCACTCAGTGTGGTGTTATGTATGGGATATTCCCTCTGTGGGCTGAAAGTTAAAGATCACTACAGTGCCACTACACTAGGTGGAATAAAGTATTTTCTCCATGAAAAAAGTCATAGAGATCTAAGCCTGCTGCTGTAACTGGACTGATTAAAAGCTCTTCCTTCCATAGAGAGGAGGAGCTCCTCTTTCTCCTCAGCTTCTGGAATGGCAATAGTAACTTATTGCCTGAAATGTGAGCTGTTAGAAAGAGTCTAATGTCTGGAGCAATGAGAGGAAGTTAAAGAAAACAGACCAGAAAGCTCCAGCGTTCTCATGAGCTAAGTATAAAGGGCTTGTAACTGTGTTTCTGAATATTTTCTTCCAGTTGTAAATACATACCTATCAATAACAAAGTTTTATCAGAGACCAGATTGAAGATTGATTTAAAATTTATAATTCAGAGGGCTTTTAAAACTGGCACTCAAGAATTATTTATCTAACTAACCTGCCTATTCAATCTGCTAGGCATCACTTTATCTTCTCCTTCCCCCTTGACTCTGTTCTGTTATACACATTTGCCTCTTTGTATGAAATGATTTATCACCTGCTCTTCCTATTCTTATCTATCAATAGACAAGTTGCCTCTTTCTTCTCTTTATTCAACATCATTCATACTCCTTTAGCTCCACAAATTATGATCCACAATCCTTCCACCTCACTATCCCTTTCTCCTTCCCTTTAACATTTACGCTGCAAATACACTTCAGGCATTTCTTCCAAGTCCCTTCTCCTTTACTTCCACCAGCTTGACCTACAATCATTTTTAGTCTGTGTTTTTCCTTCTTTCTTTCCTAGTTCTAACAATTTTATTTTTTCCATGGAAATGAAATAGCACTGATGTTGAACTAGTACTTTTATGAACTATCTAACGTAGTGCCAAAACCTGCTGATTTGAGTGCATTATGGGAACAGGTGGCCCAGGCATAAGCAGCAGTGGGAAGCCTTTAACTAGGTATTAAAAAATGGACGCTTGGCTGAAGGACAAAACCCGAGCAGAAGGGAAGAAAGGTTCATTTTAACCCCTCTTCTTTTTCAAATTTCTCAAATTTAAGGAGATTTAATCTCCTTAAAGATTAGTAAATTTTGCATTTGATATGCTACAAGAATATTGATTTAGTTACTTTTTGCTCAGAATAGGGAAACTGCTGTCTCCTGGGAACATTAAATGTAAACATTAATACAGAATCAAATACGGTGGTAAAATGCCACAGATTCAAGTGGCACCCTGCAGTGAAAGAGTGACAGGTCTGCTTTAAAGTAGTTTATATTTTCTTTTTTGCTTTTGAGTTTTTTCTTCCTTTTTTTTTTTTTTTTTTTTTAATGGAACTTTACTCATATCATTAACCCCTAATTTAAACTATCCGATTTCCTTCCAGATGATTCTTCTATAAAAAAAATAAAAAATAAGAAAAACCCCAATAACAAAAAAAAATTAAGTATCTGATAACTTTTTTCAGGGCTCACTACTGCCTTACACAGGTCATAGGCCTTTTGCATACACTGTGATGGAGAATATGTGTTCCATCAGCTTGTGCAGCATTTCTGGAGCAAGCATAGTGCAGCACACAGGCAAAGCAATCAGCTGGGTAGGAATGAGGACAGAAGATGATACTGTGCAGGATATCTTGGTTGTCTTACTATGGCTCATCTATTCTAGTAAGGAGGGAAGGCGGAGGTGGCATTTTACCTTAGAGAAACCAAACATGTTCTGCTTTCGAGACATTTTACAAAGCAAACTGGGAGACGATGCAGCGATAGAGGTAACTGCAGGGTTTCTGGCAGCAGGAAGGGAGCAAATACACAACCAAGCCACCCAAGGTGAGGGAGGGACATTGCCAGGGACCAGCAAAAGGACCTGGTGGGGTTCATTCAACCCTCAAAGCCACTAAAGTGTAGAGGAAAGGAGTTGCCTGCCCTGGGAGGACACAGGGAACCCAGCAGATGATTAGCTCTCCCAAAGTCAGTCACAACCAGCTGACCACAACACTTGATTATTTGGAAAATTATTTTATTCTGGTTTATTGTGTTATAATAAAACCTGCCTTCAGAAATAGGAATTCAGGGCAGGGAGCATATTTATTCCAAAGAAATGTGGGGCAGACCCACCTTAAGACTCTGGCTATCTCAAGCTCCTGCTGTGTAATGTTTAATGTTTTATGTGGAAGTTTTTTATTCCCTCCATCTGCTGCCATTGTTTAGGAGGATATTGAGATAGATTGTGCTCTGCTCTGCTTGGCAATTCCCTAAGTTTTGTTGTAATAATCAAAACATCGTACCAGAAAGCAGTGATAGCCAAAACCAGAAACGTGTGCCTCTTCGCTGTAGTCAGCTGGTTTAGAGGTCTGTAAGTAACTACACAGAGTTAAAATCATTTTCTAGGCCATGAATCCATTCCATTACATACTTAACTTTTTCCTGCACCATTCTGTCATATACCTCTTGAACTTACTCTGAGACAGATGAACACTTCTGGCACCATGTCCAGTAGCTTTCCTAGATGTTTTTAGAAGTATCACATATCTCGCTGGTACATCACAGGATTGCTGAGATCTGTGAAATCTAACCTAAACCCTCTGTCATACCAAGCTGCTTGATTCCCTCTATGGCTTGCAGTCATGAGGAGCTATATACATTGTTTTATACCTGATTCTCTAGCTGATTACATACATGTGTTTTCCAGCTTCTAAAGAGCAAGACTGCACTCTAAGTGTGCAGCTCTGAAAGACTGTAAGTTAGCGTTACTGAAGTTCTACGACATATCCCTGTCTCTGGGCAAGCAGTCCTTCACTTGGTGTTGTCTGGATATTGTATCAGATGAGAATTAAAATTGCTAAGAAATATCCCACCCTCATTTATCTTCTGAATTTTTCCATCTCACAATTCATCAATTATGATTGCTGGCATCCAGGAAGAAGCAAAAATGCACAGCCATAGCGAGACAGAATTATGGCGTTACTGATACAGATCAAACTTCTATGGAAAAACATCATGAGGTTTCATAGCAGTACTGTAGAAACACCAGTAAATTCTGTTTTGCTCTGGAGATGATTTTCTAGTCATTCTAATGGGATGTATTACATTTAAAGTTGGGAAGAGGCAGACCGTAGTCCTGTTTCAATGTTAAAACCTGTACATTGAAGTAGTTTTCAAGTTGCTTAATTTCAACATCTCCTTGTGGGGTCAACTTTGAATGTAAGTGAGACCTCAAGCAGAGAACAGCTATCTGCAAGTACTTGTGTGTCCTCATCAAGAATGTGAGTCAGTGAAAACAACATCCAGACAGGTCTTTATGCATAAGGTTTGTAATACAGTTCTGAGTGCTCTAACCATCCTAAAAATGTTTTAACCCACTGAAATTTGTACCTTTTGAAACTGGAAATTCAGATATTCCCTTCCCAGAGCACCTCCTCCAATAAGTAGCAGTAAGTTGAAACCTTGTAATTCTGGGTTTCTGCAAAATCATTTGCAGAAATGTTTGGCAATGACAGGCATTAACCAGAAGATTTTCTCTGAGGGACAGGACAGCAGGAGATAATTTAATGGGTTTTCTGCATATTCATAACATTAACCATTTTCTTGTTTTTTAAAATTCCACACTATTTCTTCAGTAGTAAAGTAATAAGCTTATTTTTGCTTTTCAGTGAACTCCTTAGGTGTGTTTCAATGTTTTTCCTGATGGAGGTGTAGTTGACTATAGATGAGAATTTTTATAGCCATGGGTATGGTTCATTGCTAGAGATGGAACTTGGTTTTATGATTTTCTCAGCCTGTACAGGCAGCCAGAATAGCTGAAACTGTATCAAACTGCCCATTTGCCAAAATGTCAAACAACTTCTATGTGCAAGTTGACCTGAATTATTACATCCATCTGCTTCTTTTATTTCATATTGGAATAACAGTAACATTCTTTGCTGAATGCCCCTATTTCAGAAAAGCCTAAATTCCACCAGCCCACTTTTCAATGACTCCCTCCTCCCTAGTTGGAAACACCATCTTTCATCCAGCCCATTAAGCCAGTTTTGCTTTTAAATGATGACATACTGAAAGGAAACTACTGATAATGTCTTTACACTTTAAAAACCTTTCTTGTTGAAGCTATGGTGGGATAATATAGTAATAATAATTCATACATAATCTATGACATTTATATTCTTTCATTGCATCTGAAAAAAAAAAATCTTACGAACATATTCAGAGATTCCAGGGTTTAAAAATAGAATTTTTCGCTGAAGACAGAAAGAAAAAAGCTAAAAAGGTTGGGTTTTTTTAATGCATTAACACGTTATGTGGTTATATTGGTAGAAAATGAGAAGTTTCTACAGGAATAAGGTTTCAGTACAGTTAGTTACCAAAGTCTTCATGTTATCATCTCAGATAAGGTAAAAAAAAAATAGTCTGAGCATTTACAGCTGTGATTTCTGATCGTTCTGGTATGTTTGAAAGAGCTCCTCTAAACTGTATTTGCACTGAAGTCAGTAGACTAGTCTGATTTATATAAGGTGAAGATGTAGGCAGGGGGTAGCTTCTTTAATATAGTTTGAAAACTATACTGGGAGAATATGTCTCCATTTTCACTTCAGGAGCAGTCCATTTAAGCTGTAGAGGTGGGAACAAACAAGAAAATTTTAAATGTCACCATTTCTGCATATATTTTATAACAGAAACAAGACTTGCCAGTTTTCAAATCCAAATCTCTGGGCAGCAACTCTTCATGTTTCCATGACTCGTCCAAAGCTTCTAGAATATTTTGGGAAACACACCATCATGGCATTTTCATGATATGCAAATACTTTTTGTTTACTTATTTTCCTCTTAGTTTACATAAAGGCAAGAAGCTGAAGAGCATTACTCTTTCATAGGTATGTACAAATCCTTTACTCGGATCTGCAAGGTACCTGGTGTCCCTGACACTTGTGGAGAATAGTACAGTTCTAAAAAATCCTGTTTTGCCAATTTTAGCTCCTTTTGTCCCAGGCACAGTAATGTATTTTTGAATTGTTTCTAAAAGCCAACTATGATAAACAACTTGTGACAATCTTCTGTTCCTGGACTACCCATGAAAAAACTGGCTTTTTTTCACAGATGTATCTGTTCACATTTACTTTGTGCATACTGTGTGTTTACAACAAATGTTAGCCTCCAGAAAATTATGCCCATGGAATGTTTTCTGCAGATGTTTTTTCAGGCACTATCATAGGCCTTCTGTCATGACAATGCTGCATGGGTTTAAAGGACCATGGTGGAGGTTGTGAGACAAACATTTGCACAGGTGCTTGGTTTACAAGCACAAATATTTCATCATTCTGCAAATATTTCAATGGGAGGAAAGGGAAAACATCATCTTCCCCACCACCTTTTTTGGGGGGGGGAGAGGGGCAGGGGAAAAATGGTGGTGGTAATACTTCCAGGATGTGTGTAAATCAGTTCTTATTTCAGAACAATAATGTGGATTTATAGAATTTTGAACCATATACTGGTGAAGATATGTGGTCCTGAGGGCCAGACTGAATCTTGTCTAAAATAAAACTAGTGTAAAAGATGATGCATCAACACCAATTGTTTTGTTCTGCTGGTCTGTTACTATTGTTCCAAATTACTCATTAAAATGAATGCAATCAACATTCCTTTCAAATTACTATTTAAGTTTACTAACTTTAGTCATCCTTTTTTAGCAAGTTGTTTGGGTTTTTTTTGGTAAATTCCCAGCTTACTTCATTGAAGTGACACAACGATACAATGAAAATCCATTTGAGGTTGTTTTACCAAAATAATAGCAAAAATTACACTGAATTTGTTAGAAAATTACATAAGACAAATGATAGTTTAGAATTCATGGCTTGATAATCTAAAGAGATGAACCTAAATTGTACAGGACCATTTTTCTCTTTTTTCTTTGTGTTGTCTCCGTGTGATTTAGTACAGTTGGTCAAGCTTTTGTTGAGTTTCCTGCTGGGACAGATACTGAGAATACTGAACTGTACTAGATGATGGGGTAAGAGAGAGAAGTAGGTATGTGTATAGGGGCTGGAGAAGGAGTTACGTGTGTGGAATGTACAAGAAGTGGGAATGATAGGAATTACTGAAATAAAAGAAAGATTGTAGAGGTGCTTGAGAGGTGTTGAAAAAGAAAACATAAACATTTACTGATCTGTGAAAACAAGAAGGAAGATGAAGAAAAATGCTTTATATGACATTTCTCATAGTTTTTCTTGTAAGGTTGGAAGACAATTATAAAAAGTCTTTTTTTAGCCATACACCAAAGGTAAAGGCTTGTCACCCATTTCACTTACATCTCACTTCAAGTGAAATAACTTC
The DNA here is from genome assembly GCF_000696875.1 of Nestor notabilis. Classification (NCBI taxonomy): domain Eukaryota; kingdom Metazoa; phylum Chordata; class Aves; order Psittaciformes; family Psittacidae; genus Nestor; species Nestor notabilis. The sequence goes on along the minus strand of NW_009915183.1, from coordinate 12,761 downwards.
CCAGTTCCTTTTCTTTTAACAGTTAGAACCAATTATCTGTTCAGAAAGATTTTGACATGCTTTCCTAGCAAATCCTTTGTTGCACTACGTGTTTTGGCTCAGTTGTTCTATTGTAGAAAGTTAGAGCTTAATTTTAAAATAATGTTGTTTCTGAATCCAAGGAGCAGTTAGCATCACAGCTGCTTTCCTTTTTTTCACTTCCTGATCTTCTCTTGATTCTATTACACCCAAAATGGAATCTATAATGTAAAAAATGCCCTTCTGTGTACATGAGGGTTGGCTATGCTTTCAAGTAGTGCTAAGTCATGCTCTTTAAATGGTATTATCTTCTTAATTCCACGTTCTCTTTGTGACAAATTAATCCTCTTCAAAGTACATTCATTCAAGAATTGTTCAAACAATAATTTATGAATGGAGCTTTTATCTTGAGGATCCAAGAAATAATACAGACACCTTCTGGCAACAGCAACTGCTTTAGTGCATAATTTCTCAGAAAGATTATTCCTGAAGTTTAAATGATAAACTTAGCTTTAGACTTAGCCATTTGGCATTGAAATTTTATGTCAGTATCTTTGCTGGCAATTTTCTACCAAGTGATCTTTTATCTAGTTTATAATGTATCTAAGGATTGGTGGGCACATTAGTTAGTTTTGGTTAGTATGTAATCTATTTTCTAAAATGTTTGCTTAAATTTCATCCTTTATGCTGGCTCTGAACTGCCTGTGTTACATTTCATGCTTATGTTACTTAGTGTCCCTAACCTCCCTGGAAAATACAAAACCTTCCAGAACAAGCACTTATTATCACTGTATTTATTACTGATATTTTAAAATGGAAAAACGTGATAGAGCTATTGGAAACACAGTTAAGATGCCTTTTGTTAAATAAAGCAATGAGAATAGATAGGGCAACAAAGACAATTCCCAGGAATAACTATTTGCAGGAAGTCTTCAAATAATAAAGCATTTTTTTCATAGACTTCTATTTCTTTCATCGTGTATTGATAACACCCTTCCTTCTCTCTCTGAGAGCACATAATCTAGTTTTGAGGTACTCAGTGCTGACTGAGAGGTCATGAATTTTCATTGGCTGATGATTGAGGTTTATTTCTGTTTAATATAAACTCACATTTCAAAGTTACTGTAAGGACTTGTTAAATTCAGAAAACAGTTGAGCTACATCTGGTAAAGAATGTAAAGAAGGAAGACCACAGTGTCCTTAAGGTATTAACATGCTCATTCCATGTACAAGCCAGATATTCTTTTGTGTTACCTCTTCTTGCTGTATCCTGTATTTCTTCTTATTTTTAAGGTGAAGCAAATGAAGTCTATAGAAGTCACAGAGCTGGGACTTGATTCAGAATTGTCATTCTGAAGATTTATGTTTGTAAAACGAATGACCATATCCTGGGGCTCTTAACTTTGTCTTATTCCTGGACACTGAACTATAAGAAAGGAAGTATTAATGATTTCTGGTACAAAATACATGAAGGTTTTAAGCATATGTAACAAGGTTCTGAAGTAATTTCTTGAATATGAATTGCACAAGGAGAATTAATTATGTTTTAGAGACTGTCACGTAGCAGTACACATTGATATCCCTTGTAAAACCACCTTTACTGATTGCAGTATCCATTACAGAAATTCTAAATCCCTCCTCTCTGATTTTCTGATCTTTCTCCGAATAATGAGGCCAATCTTTGCCTCTGTACCCGCAGTTATCAGAATCCTAGATCTTGTTATTTTTTCCATTCATGATCCAATCAATTTCCACAGTGTGTTTCTTCCACAGATTTTTTTCCAGTAAATGTTTTTACTTTTTTATGTTATTTTTAGTATTTACCTTTGGACACTAAGGAAAAAAAAAAAAAAAAAGAATTATTTTGCTTCCACATCTGTTGAATTTTTCTGTTATTCTTGGGTTTTATTTCTTTTTTAATTTACTGAGTTTCATTCTTGACAAAAATTCCAAGAACAGAATTTCCAAATAGCATTAATAGGATACCAATAGAATACTGAATTGTGTAAGTTAGTTCTACAAAAGGCAGAATTTTGAAGGAAATACTGCTAATCAGCCTTGCTTTTCCGTATTATCTTCTGAACTCTATTGAAAAGAAAAATCCAGAAATGTGGGTTAGATTGAACATGTGTATGTATGGCCACATCAATGCAACTTTCTTAGCCGGTGCTTAATTTTCAGCACCATTATGAAGTGTTAATTATGAATTGTTAGTATAGCTGGCAGTTGTGTGTTTCCAAGTGGAGAACGCACAGGTATTAGCACATAAATTCCCACATACAGCTTTTGAAAGCTGTTCTCAAATTTTTGTCTTTTGTTTCCTGCTGTGCCCAATTACTAGTACCATTGTTCAGGCTCTAGTCAATCTTCAAAAATCATCTCTCTTTCTATTTGTATGAGGGCAACTGTACTAAATTTATTATTGCACTCTATTCCCATTTCTTATCTTCAAATCTAAAGCATTTTAAGATTTTTTGTATAAAGGACATAAGATAAAGCTGAATTAAATGAAACTGAATTCAGCCTACTCTATCTGACTAGGCTAACAACTTTAAAACTTAACAAAAGAAGTTAAGATATCCAGTTAAAGAGATATATTAGACAAGAAGAAACTGTCCAAAACACTATTTCACCTTTTGTACAAAATCTTCAGGGAAGAACAGATCATTGAGAAGAATTTCCTGGATTATCTTTGATTTGCTGCTGATATTATTGCTGCTACTAAAGCCTCAGAAAGAGCTTTTGGCAGTTATCGTAATGTTCACCTGGAGACTCAGGAGGATCTGTAGAGCACTAAGAGCTCACTTAAACTGACAATAAAGGGAAAAATGACTCAAGTGAACATGAAGAAGTTAGAATGTACTATAGAGAAAAATGACACAATGTTTAAATCTAAAGGGAAAAAATGATTTAGAGAGAGGGAAAATTAGGCCCAGTTTATTTATACTGAATAATAGTTATGCTATTTATGATTGTACCTTGAATTGAGAGATTTATTTTACACTGAGCTATTTTATTACACCAATGACTTAGTATTGTTGCAAAGAAGAGAAGAGCAATTACCCTGGTAGATAACTCATAAATCCTGGTAGATAATATATAAACAGAATTTATTTTCTGAAGCCTAGTAGCTCTGCATTAAATACAGTATGGAACTTGTCCTCCATATCCAAGCTATGTTAATCACAGCATGACCAAATAATTCAGCAATTACGAATCTTTTCTTTCAGGAGCCTGTGACTATACCTGATCAAAAAGGATTCAAAAACCTTTTCAAATCAAACATAACTTTTTTTTTTTTTTTTCTCTACAGAAAAAAGATGATGTGAAAAGACTAAAATTGGTGAGGATGGTAATAGAGTGCATTCTCCCACACAGACTGAGAATCAGGATTACTTCTCTCAGTGCTGCGAACTTCCAATTACTCTCTTGCTCTCTTTCATCACTACCAGATTATCACAGATTCAAAAGTTCTACTCTCTTAGGATGTCTTAGCTTTAAGAAGAGAAAACTTTGTCAGCTATGCTGCCCATAACAGAACTAGTAATTAATTGCACATGCATGTGTGAAAGGTCCTTCTTCAATATGAAGGCTTTATCTTTGTTATTTTCTCACTCCTTTTGTTTTCTCACAAATAGCTTTCTCTGACTTAGTTCTGGAATTCTAGATATTTTCTGCCAAGCAGAAAACCCAAGAGCTATGTGCTTTTTATAATAAATAGGTATATCACACATATTTCCTAAAGTAAATAAGCAAAGGCCACATCTTCAAATGTGTGATAGTGTGATCTCACATCCTGCAGACAGATTACACCAATTTACAGACACTGATGTCTTATCTGCTCTTTTTATTATTTAGAAGTTAGGCTAAACTGATTTGATTTGGGGTTGTTTTTTAATGGAGTGTTTTAAGGCATGGGCATTGAGTTCACATATTAACATAAGACTTAACTGATCATTGACATTAAATTTATATTTAACAATGAGAATTAATACAATTTTTGTTAATACATGACAGCACATCCCTTGAAATGTATGACTTGGCTTGAAAGTCCATTTTCGTAGTTGCTTTTATGTACTGACTTCAAAATCACGTGAAACCTTTGGCATATGCAGCTGTACTCTTTTACTCTTTTTTTAAAGTTTATACTTCTTAATGAGATTACTTTTCATGGTTTATGAAATGTTTTATCATAAAGTGGTCGTTTAATTCTTGCCTTTTAATTGTAACAGACCATTATTGCTGCTGATTTATCCTCTTACAAGCAAATTTAATCACAGGAGCTCTATTTCCCCCTAATCTTTATTAGAATAGTGGAGAGAACACTGTGCCACAGATATTTTTTAGCAAATGAGTATTTTCAAAAAAGACGACAATTCCTGAAAATCAATGGAACAAAATTAAGGTTTTGTTAAAGCGGCGAGTAAGATGCAAATATCTGAATGGTTAAAGAAAAACATTTAGACAATAAAGCAATCTCCATATATCAACATCAGGTAATAGTCTGAAAATTTGAAGTTGTGGTTACATTCTAAAAGAACAAATGTTCCAGTAAGTTACCTGAATAACATTATCTCTGTTGTTGTATCTCGGCAATTTTTCCTCACTAGTATTTCAATTAGTTTAAGTAATTTTCTTCATAACCTTTTAGAGTTTTTCATATTTTTTTTTGTAAACTTAAAAAGAAAAAAAAATCTTACTTGCTTTATTTTCCTCAGGAAATAGTTAATGATGATGCCAAAAATATTCAATTTACATTGCCAGAATTAAAGCGAGGATATCTCCTCCTCTTCTCTCATGTGCCTCAATTTTCTAAAGAAAATAGTATAAATATCAGTTCTTAAAAAACAAATTATGGGGAATTGAGATTTGGGGGGCATTTTTAGTTACAAAAACTGGATTGCTTCAGCTGACTTGGTTTTATTTAGGAAAGATTTTTTTTATCTTTTCCTATTATTATGAGACAACAAAGCAAACACCTGTTGGACAGAGCCTTGGGTGACATAGTTTAGTGTGCAGTGTCCTGCTCATGGCAGGGGGGTTGGAACTAGATGATCTTAAGGTCCTTTCCAACCCAAACCATTGTATGATTCTGTGATTCTTTATTATGAGACACCATTGCCACAGTATTACTGCACAGGCTTCTCCCACTCGCTCTTTGAAATGTAATAAAATATGAAGCCAGGGAAAAAAGGCTTTTTAACAGTATTAGAGGCATCTGCTCTGCCATATTTTTTACTAGGTAGTTCAAGAAATAACTACTAAAGTCAGAGTCATCTAGTGTTTAACACACAGGGAGTAAGTTACAGGTACTATTTGTATGCAAGCTTGTCCAAGACGTTTTTCTTCAAAACAAATGCAGTTAGGAAAGTTTAGAACAAGGAAAGCCACCAGATGCAGACAACTAAGTAAAGCCCTCAATCTATTTTCTAAAACTTTTCAGTGACTGACATGGGAGATCCAGGCTCTAAAGTACTAAATAAAATGAAATAAAGAAAACATCAAGAAATAACCCAGGAGAGACAATATCCTTATTTGAACAAAGGGAAACCATCTTATTCAATCTTCTTCATTTTCTGTTACATTCTTGATTTCTCTTATTGACAGTGATGTGTCTTCCATTCTTCTGAGCAGGGTAGCCAACCGTTGTTTGGTCTGGTACCATGCTCCTAGAGAGCTGCAGCAGCAGCTATTAAGCTTTTGTTCCCTGTTTAGAGGTTGACGTAGATATTGCTTTGTGAAATACAATGAGCAAGACAGACATTGTGTATGTTTTGATCAGACATTGTGTATGTTTTGATCTCTGCTCATAGAATAACATGAGGATTTTAAAGATCCAGCTTCTTTTAAAGGAGTCAGATATTCATCCTTCATGAGCACAGACAAACACATTAAAAAAGCCCCCAAAAGAAGTTCCTAAATGCTTTGTTGTTGCCCATTATTTCAGAAGTGACTGGTGTCTTGACAGGGTCAGTAAAATTCAACTATGTTTCAATCATTTCTAGCCAAATTCTGGACTTTTAATTAAAGTTGTAGGTAAAGGTGGGTTTAAATTCGAAGGCTGACTGCTGGGCACACGTTCTGTCCTTCTCACTTTGCAGGGAGAAAATATCCTCCACAGCAGAAAGGTGGAGTGCATATCAGGATATCACTGATTCTGTGCCACCTTAAACCATGATAGTTAAGATCACTATGGTGCCAGTTGATGCTTTTGATCCAATTGATTCTTGGAAGGTTTGCAACTCAGATGTTGAGAGATGCATGTAACTGTGTTCACTTATCCATATATTTTACATCTGTTGCTATTCTAACGTAAGGTGGGTGATAAGGTAAGTAGGGTTGTGTAATATCTTGCCATCTGGATTGCTTGTGTTTGGTCCTGTGAATAGTGAATTTTGAATTTATGATCAGAAGGCAGCAAACATTAAAATATAGGTTACGTTTGTAGAAATTTTGGTTTATATGACCTTGAAACAAATAGTTGCAGAAACCTCTTATTTCAGGATAAGCTTTAAAATAAACAGTGTGTCAAGATAGAGCAAATTAATTCTCAACACTGAATCAGAGAAATGAGCAAATGCTGAATTCTAAATTTAATTGAGAATCAATAAGTTTCATTAAAAAACCAAACATTTGAATTCTTATTAGAAGTTCCATAGATATCTGTACAGAGAAAGTCTTATACCTTCAAAATAAACAGTATAAAAAAGTAAAGGCTGTAATTTAAGAACTGTGTTTTTCAAGATAAAATGCAAACAGAATAATTAATAGAAATGCAAATACAATACTAGTCTCTAGAAGAGCTTTATCTTGTGAAACAAATCATTTACTTATAGTGACAAAGCTTGCAACTGAAGCAAAAGAATGAGTAAAGTTTTTTTTTTTAAAGGTGAGTAGGAATTTTCTGATTATATATTTTTTTCATTAAGACACATAAAAAAATTATAAAACCTGAATATTTCTACTGGAATACACTTTCTTTCTTTTTCTTTTTCTTTTTTTTTTACCTTTCTTTTCCCCAAAGTTCTCTTTTCCTGTCCTGAAGGTAACTTCTGATTCAGCAAGAGATTGATTCTGAGCATCCAAATAGCTGGTATAGATGCAGCTTTGGTCTTTTTCTCTCCTCATTCCTCTTTCTTTTGTCATGAAAAGCTTTGAGAATGCTTCAGTTTGTTGCAATATATAGTGGGAATATCCTGAAATCTCAGAAGTCTTTAGCAATACAGTTGTTGCCTAGCTCCTTTTTGCGCAATGTAGTTGTCAGCTGTTTCCTTTTCAGAGTTCACTCAAAACAGACTGATATTGATACTTGATAACAGTTTTGTTCCTAATGCCTGCATCAGATGTGTGGACCACAAGAGTAATACAGATTAGGATGAAACACTCTTTGATAGACTTCAAATGGTTTTGAAGTTATAAGAAATTAGAGATCACTCAATAGGTGAGAAAAAATAATACAATCTGGTTTTGAAGGACTGATAACAAGTAAGTGTTTAACCTGAAATAGATCTTACTTGATTTCTTGCATTCATATTATTTTGAATCACCTTGAACTTAGTTTCAGTGCAGGCAGCTTCCCCATCCCATTTACTCTTGCAATATGTGATATTGCCTGTCAGTGTAAGGGGATTGCAGTCTTGTCTCTGATAGCAAATGTAGAATGGCATCACAAAAGCATATAAGAATGGCAGACTACAAGGCCAGACACAGGAAACTTGAGTCTTGACTTCCTTCTAAAATGTAGAGTCTATCCCAGGTTACACAGGTGTGCTCCTTCCTGTGATCTAGAAGGTAAGTTTGAAGCAAAGTGATTTCATCAGCTGTAGGCTTAGCTCTGAGGGTCCACTGGCACAGGGATAATCCTATGGGCAAACAGGAAATTTGTGACAGACTGCTGTAGCACATTCGCATAGTTATCTGCAAGATTATTGCGTTCTATCTCTCCTGCTGTGAATGTGTCTTTTTCATTTGAGGTTTCAAATTGATGTTTTATTAAGGAATTAAATACAGTGCTTCCATTTCTGCAGTTTTAACTAGGCCTTCCATTACGTTTCAGTACAAAGCAGCAGGCTATTGAACAATTCAAAACGCCATATTCAAACATCTTACCTTTCATTTTATTTCCAGTAATTTATGTTGCTGAAGATGGAAACAAGACATTTACTAAAATGTACACATGTACACACAGAACTTGCACTAAAACTATAGTTTATTAGTTTTATCTTATAAGATGAACATGTAGGGAACCCGTTAAATTTACCCAATAGATGTCTGAGTTATGAACTTGAGTTACTGATAGGGGTAATGGCTGTGGTTGGTGCTCATTAGCACTACATGTAATGAAGGAGCAGCATGGCTGATGTTTTTTTCATATCCCAGCTCTCAGAACCGTGTCAGGAACGTTGGCTTCTGTGAGGACTCCAAAGAGTTTCCTCTCAGAGCCAAAGACTTTTCTGCTTGCCCTTGCCAAGTTTCTTGTCTGCTAGATGAATATCTTCTCTACCTCAGCTTATCTTGCTTCGTTTTCTTTACCTACATACTTACAGGCTCTGTTTCTCAGGCTTCTTGACTCCTTTGTAGACTCATTGTTCAGGTTGTGGTCTGGTCAGCCCACCAAATTGTCTTTTCTTCTTACTATTTGATTATAATCTCCTTGGAGGCTTATGCACTATGTATCATTCTTCCTTTCCTGCTGGCTTCAGGTCACAGCACATCCCTCTCCATCTCCACATTTAATTTTTAGTTTCTCCCTGCTTTCTTACTGCAGTAACCCTGATTCCTTTGATCCTGTCTTTGACTATGTTTTATATGTAAGATGCACAATGAGCAGCTGGTCTTGCTTCCTGCAGTACACAGTTACATTGGATTTTAATTCAGACCAAGATGGAACCAAGACTCGGTGAAAACTCAGTGCAAGATTGGTCAGCACTCAGCGACATGGTGCCTGCTTGGGGAAGATGAATCACTGGGATTTCAGCTGCTATGCTATACTTAAGGAGTTAGGGAGAGGAGAAAAATTTCTTAGCTTTTGAAAATGAGAGATAAAGTAGATCCGATTGGTCTGAATTATGGTTTGAACGTATTTCGCTTGCTTCTGATTCAATTCACTGTAGTGAAGATCTCTGCTTGAAAATACATTACTGTGAGTGAGTGGCAATATAATGCAAAACCAAGTACATTTCAAAGTTTTGTCTTGTATTGAAAGATATGAATTTTTAAACTTTGAACCTCAACAGGACTTAGCTTATTAGTCGTTCCTTTTAACTCATGTTCTCCATTTCAAAGTCTGTGAGGTGCTTAGAGCAAGGTCATCAGAACTGAGGCTGAGCTTGTAAAAAAATTTTGTAAGCTTTTTTTGTCTTCAGCATTTAAAATATCTTGCTCTATATTTTGATAAAAGAAACATTATAGCCTAGAGTTACTTGGTTATCCTGGGGGAAAACATGATTTCAAACTTTTTATTTATTATGGAAGAAAAAAGTGACAGAATAGTTAGTTTGCACTTTTTTAAAATCAGAATTTCCTTTCTGACAGTATCCTAATGGATTTTATTGTTTGTACTTGACTGAAAGCTATGACTTTCACGGATAACTTTTACTATTATTAATTAAAAACCTTGCCCCTCAATTTCTTTCTCCCACTTTCTGTAAACTACTCAGTTAACCCTGAAACAAATTGTTCTCCTTGCCATAACTGTGCAATGGAAAAAAATCTGCACAGTTCTCCAGAGGCTGTGAAATTATTAAAATGAGTAATTCTGAAAATGTAAATATCATCCAAGATATGTAAGCATTAATTTTGGAATATTATGAACTGCCATAAATTATTACAGATTTTCAAGCTTCAGTGTTATTTTTTTTTCAGATGCAGATGAAAAGGTTTCTGATGTACTCCTATTAACTGTTCTATTTTCTAAGATCGTTGGAACAAGTTATGTTACAAGGCTAAATGCATGTCTAATTTTTCTTTCTCTGTCTCTGCTCCTGAGGTATCTGACATTTATCCATGCAGCTGCAACTCCATGATCTTCCCATTATTGACCATCCGTAGGGCTGCAGTTTCTTGTCTATCAGCTGTCCCTGCAAATTTACCTGCAGGTTTGGTAATTCTTTCCTTTGGGGACCTGTTTTGAAGAAGGAAAGATATCTCTTTTAATATTCACATATTTGACTTTTCAAATGAACATTTGATGTAATTTGGAAATCAACTATATGAATAGTAGAAAGATACTTTCCAGTTTGTAAGGATGCCAGGAAAGTACGTAGATAAAGCAGTTTGCATGCATATTTAAGTTACTTAAGGGAGTGACATAACCTGGTGGTAACTAGACCTGACCTAGGTTCTTAGATGACTTCTGAAGCTGTCTTTGTCTCAACCTACTCACTGCTGTATTGAACATTAAACCTTTCAGAAGCATATTTAGTGCTTTTATACTTCTACATTTCAGGATGTGGGCCTTTCTGTTTATGAAGCATATCCAATCTTAAATGCAATTGAGATATTTAAACAGGGGAAGTTTAGATTAGATATAAGGAAGAAGTTCTTTACAGTGAGGGTGGTGAGGCACTGGAATGGGTTGCCCAAGGAAGTTGTGAATGCTCCATCCCTGGCAGTGACCAAGGCCAGTTTGGACAGAGTCTTGGGTAGCATAGTTTAGTGCGAGGTGTCCCTGCCCTTGGCAGGGGGAATTGAGAATATATGATCTTAAGGTTCTTTCCAACCCTAACCATTCTATAATTCTATTTTCTTAGAGCTACACCTGTGCAGACGAAAGCAATTCTGTGAGGGGCATCCCAGGGCCTGAAACCAGCAATTTGGTTTCATCCAGAAATAAAAGGCTTTGTGTTGTCTATGAAGAGGGATCTTCTGAGGCCTGTGATACTGGAGCCATTTCTTATAAGTAGGAGGCATGTTATGGTGGGACATGGCCCATGAGCCAGGTGCCATGACAGGACACAGACCTTACGCTGGCCCACACAGCCTGGGGGGAGGTAGCCTGTCTCCTCCAATGCCCTGCAGGGAGATGAGCCCAGCACAGCAGAGGCAGAGAGGGAAGCCCTGCCAGGGGGCGGCACAAGGGGCTGCTGCTGGGTGGGTAAGTGGGGCCATTGCTGAGGGCCTGAGGTAAACATGGCTCCACTGCCTGGGGCAATGGTGCAGGGAGGCTTCTCACAGTTCTTCCCCACAGTGGGTCTCCCGGCAGCCTGGTCTTCAAGGCGTACAAGCCCAGCTTGATCTGCAGGGTTCAGACACAGGGGTATTCAGGGTTTCAGAGGTTCTAGACTTGGAGTTTGTTGTTTAACAAGAAAACACAACAAATGCAGTCTCTGGCACTGTTTCCTTCAGAGTACTTGATTGTTGTTAGTCCACAGCAAATGATGCACGAGCAAATGATGTCCAAGCAAAATAATGCACAAACAAGCCTTGGTTTTCTGTGTCCAAAACTTCTTGGTTTAATTTCTTTTAGGTACATCTTTGTGGTTGCCTTTATGGGGACATGTACATCAAGGCTGTGCATCTGATTAAATTCCCAAAAGTAAAAAAGGAGATCCTAATGCTATTCATAGTCTTGCAACTGTAAGTATATACAATACTTATTGCAAGTAACTAAGTATTACTTAGTGTAACCAAAAATTTATTTCATTCTGCTATGAATGAAAAATCGCTGCTCAATCTACTGTTCACTTTTATGTTCAAAGATTGTATACTTACAATACCAGTGTATGATGCTAGCCCCAGTCTTAGAGCTCTCCTTCACCACAGAAGTTTAGGAGCTTCTATGACTGGCAGTAGTTGATTGAATATAACATTTTATAATACCTAATCCAGTGTTGTAATAAACATCTTATTTGAAGCAGTAGCAGCAGACTGTTATTCCAAGCAGCCTTAAACTTCCTTAGACGTAACAAATTATTTAGAATTATTCAGGGTAAAGTATATAGGTGAGATGTTAATAGAGAACCTGTTAGCCCAAAATACTGTTTTAATCAAGAATTTGAAATGCAGACTAGAGTAGAATTTGATACTGTAATAATACCTTTCATACTGAAGGCATTCTAAAGCAATATTCAGTAATGAGCTAGATAGTGTGGGTGCTATTACTGTGTGTGGAATACAAATACCAATAGCCACAATTTATTCAACATGAGCTTTCGTACACAGATTTGAGTATGCAAAAATGTTTGACTGGAATGAAGAAAATTGCTTAAGAGGCTACACACCTGCCAAAAAAAAAATTTAAAAAAGAATTGCAGCCCTTTATCCTCAACACAAAGGGGAATTAAACAGATAAGTCAAAGTTTTTTGTGTTTTCAGCAGTCATTTCCAGGGCTCCATGTCCCTCCATGTCAACTCAATACTTCAAGCCTCAAAATTAGCACACACACCCCCACTGCAAACAATCTAGGAAAACAAGCAGCAGTACAGCTAAAAAACCAACAGTAGCAAAACAGGGAAAACTGCAGTCAGAGAGCGTTAAAGTTCTTTGGTTTCAGTGAATATTTTACTCTTCAACCAGCTGTGTGAAAGGCTTCCAGAGTCTTCCTTCTTCCAAGTTAGTATGTGGATTGTAGCCAAAAACTCTCATAAGGTGGATAAAAATGTTTTTCGTATTAAGAAAAAGGAGAAAGGAAAGATTCTGTCTTCTTGTACCTGGAAATCAATAGCCATACAGTAAAGATTTACATAATGAATTACATTAGGGAATAGCAGAGTGTCGTGGTTCAGGCCCAGCCGGCAACTTG
>NW_009915182.1:42948-50288 GCF_000696875.1 Nestor notabilis | reverse complement strand
CCGGGGGCCTCGTCGGGAGCCGGGGAAGGAGGTGGTGAGGAGGAGCAGCGCGCACCGCAAGTACCTGCGCTGGGAGTCCCTTGGGAAGTGTGTCCCTGCCGCTCACCCTGCCCAGTCCTGCCTGCTCTTGCTTTGCCATGTACGTGAACCTTTCTGCTAGGAGGCGAACGGCTGCTCGTCAGCAGCACTTCTCCTGTGGGCTCTCACAGCTGAGGCGCCGTCAGCCTCCAGCCAGGCCCGCACCACTGGGTATCGGAGGCTGGCTCACAGGGCTCCTTCTCCTGTCATGCTGCTTCCCTTCTGCCTGGTGATACGAGCAAGAAACCACACTGATTGTCTCTCTGAGCCCTGAAAATTGTGATTTTGTGCTCTTGAGAAAGTAATTTAATGGAGTTAAAGTCACTGGTTTAGTACTATAGTTCTGCTCTGTAAAATCCATGTTATTCTGGTTTTCTCTCCATTGTTTGAAAAGTAGTGAGTTAAATGTCATCTTGTAGGCTAATTGCAGATAAAATTTGGGCAAACTTGGAACAGGATGTTTTAGAGGCCTCCCAGAGCAATCCTGCTGCTTTTTCGGCTTGGCTGCATATCTTACCACAAATTCACACAGGGCAGGTGCAGGAAGATCCTGTAGATCCGGACCCTCAGCATCCCGAGGCCTCGGATCCACAGTTAGCCTGTGGCATGTATGCAGCATGCTCTTCCCTGCAGAAGTACTGCCGGGATCTTGATAAAAGGGCATCAACATGGCCTGTGGGGTTCTTAGTTATCTCAGGAAATTGATTATCCCGATAGATTTTGATAAGCTTAAAAAAACCCCGAGTAAACAGGATCCCAGAGCTTAGGCTCATTTTCACACACCGTGGTCGATCCGGACACTGTAACAAGTGTTCCCACAAACCTTTGAAAGGCATTCGAGCTCTTGTTTTCAGAAACAGTCGTCTACTCTTTGGGAGCCGTTCCTCCCTGATGTTGTAGCCCAGTGTGTTGCATCGGTTCTTCCTACAGCTGAGACACATTCCTTTGTTGAACGTGTTGATGTCGTTGCACCAGTATGCTGTGCTTTGCTTGTCATTGTGAAGCAGAGAGTCGATGAACAAGTGAACTGACCTCTCGTGAGCACATTTCACAGTTTGAGCAATGCCTGAAAAAATGCAAACAACAAAATTTTGCATGCCTTTGTCCTTCTTTCCTCTTCCTTGTTCCCACGTTTCAACTGCAGAGGAGTACGGTAACCAGCTGTAAACAATATGTTATTGTTCCCCCCATACCCTTTTACTACCCTTTACATAATTATTTTAGCCTTCTCCCCAACTCCCACCCCTTTACATCATGGTTTTGCCTCAGAAATCATAGACTGGAGCAACTTTACTTTTAGGATCATTCACAGATAGTTTGGCTGAAGTCACATGATAATAAAATTTCCTTAAATTTCTGTAGGCTGACTGTTTAAAACTGTAAATATGAACCTTGATTTCATTGTCCTGGCTGTAACAGTCAATATGAAATACAATTTAAGGTTATATGCAGTCTTTCAGGTCATGCCACATTAGAGGCAGCAGTCCCACTCTGAATGGTTGAACAGTGTTTTCTGTTGGATGCTTACATACTAATGTCATCTTTTGTCCCTGTCGGAGTGACAAACTCTGATGGTGGATTGAATTTTGCTTTCAGGTACTACTGGGGGGAAATTACAAAGAACAATGTGTTAAAAACATCAAAAAATTATTAAATACATAGATCTGCTTTTATGAGAGGTAACTTTTTCTTCTGTGTCATCAAATTACAAAAGTTTCCTCCTGTGTAATTTGGATACATCATGATGGACTGTTTTTACACGTCTTCACTGATAAGCTTTCTAGCTGGTGCTTCATTTCACATTTGTCATGAATTATGTGCTATCAAGTAAAGTCTACTTTTAGATAGTGTGTTGATAGTTGCATCAGTACCTTATCTTTTTCAGCATGTTGCATCAGTTTCTCTATATGTTTATATTTAGGTACATTGGAAATAAGCTTCAGTATATAAAACCCAGCCTCAAACACTGACAGTGAAGTCCTAGAGAGAGCATCATCTGTGCAGCTGAAGGACATGGAGTTGGGAAAAGGTGAACTAAGGAGGTGAGTAGTACAGCCCTGTGTTTTATTTGATTTGAAATAATTAATTGCACACTAGATTAATCTGGCTTAATTAGAATAATTTTTCTCATTTCCTCTACTGCTAAAACAAATACCTTTGAAATTATTCAGAAGTGCTAGGCAGCAGGATGCTTGTGGCCTCATTTTCTGGAGTGCTAGGCAGCCAAATTCCTTACTGGAGTCAGTAAGAACAGTTTGAAAATACATGTAAAGATCAGATAACCGATTTCTAGAAAAAAAATTTCTTGCATATAATGGGATGCAATACTCGCATTAGATGCTGTTTAAGACCATAGAGATCTGTAAAGTTTCCCAGAGATACTGTCAGTGCAGCTGCAATGCTGCTTCCCGTTTTGTGCCGTTGGTTCTTACCAGTGATTCCGTACTCTGCAATGTGGTTATACACATGCATGATGTGACAGCCAGGCTGAAAGGTGCCTCCATTGGGGTAAAAGTCGAAATGAGCCACAGGCTGCTTGATGCCAACACTGAGACCCATGTGCTGTTTAGTGAATGTATGAATTGCGTCTACGAAGTTTGCATCATCTGGAGATAAACGGTCTGTTGGTGACATGCCTTCAAACAAGGGGCCAGCAGGGTCAAGGCCTGCAATAAATGCAAATAATCCAGTTAGGATGTAGTGCAGATGGGCTGTTCTTTTGTGAGTGAAGTCTGTGATAAATATTTAAAAACAGCAGTAAAGTAAAGACAACACTGGTACTTTACAAGGTCTTTCCCCATAGGAACAATGCCAGGAACACTTGTCCTGAAGAGGGTATGAGATTACACCAAAAGGTAAACACAGGCACTGTAATAAACAGTAACTACTACATGCACAAGGACACAGGCCCAGAGATGGATTTGTTTGTTACAGACAAACCATGCTGCTCCTGCTTTGTTACCTGAGGGATGTTTACTTAATTTTGTTTTCATGCTCTAGAGGTCATGTATTTCAGAGGCCCTTTTGAAGATACCAGTCCCACAACAAGGATGACTTTTAGCCCACATTTAGGACCTGAAACTTCATAAAGGTTCCCTTACTGCTTGAGAGACTCTAAGTCTGCTAGACAGATTTTTTTAATAATTGTTCAACTTAAAAGCCTTTGAGGCAAATTATTGCAGTATTTAGAAAAATAATATACCACTTAGGGAGTCTTGCTGACTTTTGGTGTGCACGATATTTTTGTATGGTGCTCTTTTTCGTTGGGAATTGATTTATCGAGAAGGACTGCCTGCGTAGTTTAAAGCTGCCTTCAGTTTTGAGAACAAGCTTCTCAATTTGAGGTTCTTCCATTGGTATTATGGACTCACATAGTTGCATAGATGTAACTAGACAAGACTAATAACACAGGCTACAGGTAGCTATGTCACCCTGAAGGCATGCATTTACTTTTATTTTTAATAGCTTTCACACTAGGAAATTTTTGAGCTTATTCTTACAAGTCTGAGTAATTTGTGCTGAAGAATGCATATAGGTGCTACACAAAATGTGTTTTGATGTGGTTTAATGTTTTCTACGTATTATTGAGGTTTGATGTACTAATATGCTTTGAACAAGCAGCACTGGTGAACTGAAGTCCTTCTGTGTACACACAGGTGTAATATGCCACATAGTGTAAAATCAGATTCTTGGCATGCAGGCACTGTCACAAGAGCTGATTGTATAAGGGACTGTGATAATGTGGCAATGAATCCAAGATTGGAATTGGAAGTTCAAACTAGTCATGTGTATTTGCCTCACTCCCAAATCGAAGTAAGATGCTTTCTCTGATAACTTAAACATAGCTGATGTGAGCCTCCTGAAAAATACACTTCTGATTTGGTTTTGTTTGTTTAAGCTGTCACTTGCATTAGGTGTGTATCAATAACCTTATAAATGTATTTCCATTAGTAGTACAGTTACAAAACATTACAGGAGGTGAAAAACACCACCGGTGAAAACAATCAAGTGCTAACTTTGTTTAATTTAAGCATCTATTAAGGATACAAAATATGGTGATGCTTCATTTTGAAAAGTGTTTCGTTACATTTTCTAAATCTTAATTTCTAAAACAATGGGATGAATCTTCTAAACTGTGGCAAATACTGCTATTCAACACTAAAGGTTGATATGACATTGATATGTCAAATATCTGTGTGACTTAAATTCATTGACTGTTACCTTTCTAAAAATTGCATGTCTGTTACCTGTAATTCTTCCAATCTTGTTCGTACCATGGATATAACTTCCAGCAAATCCGGAAACATGAGCTCCAAGGCTGTACCCAATTAGGTGAGCATTGCTTCTGGAAAATTGAATGGATTCCTGGAAGATAGTGGCAGCTTGATTTAGGTGCAGAAAATACAAAATGTAAACAGGGAAATACTTACTACAAGCGAGGAATACCATGAATTACAACACAAGAAATGTGTACGTTCATGATGGAGGTCAGATGAGGTGTGTGGATCATGCACTGAATCTTTTCACTGTCTGAATGTTATTCCTTGCCTCCTTTTCATGCAGGAGGAAAACGCCACAGGTTTGGGCACCGCTGCTTACGTGCCGTGCTCTGGAAAACCATCAACATAGATAGCAGGATTTCTGATGCTGTTTGTTGCAAGTGATGCAAATGTGCATTGTCTTTTGCCTGCAGCATTCCGATGACTATAAGATGGGTATCTGTCCTTTAACTTCAGTGTAAACCAATCTTTCATAGAAAGTGCCTTGCTTTTTTTGCCTGAGTCACTAGCACAAGCCAAAGTAGCAAAACATTGGTCAGACATGCTCAGTGATACAGCAGTGGCATTTCTTGAGTTGGTTTGTACAAAACTGGATATCGGATATGAAACAAATCTATTGAAGCAGAATTGGGTTCAGGCCTGTCTTCCTACCTAATCAATACTATCTTAATCTTAAGCATTTCACGTGAGCTACCAGGCTTAAAGATTTTCTGACTTGTACAGGATAGTGTGGCATTTTCTTCTTGCTGGAAAGGCAAATCTCTGTTTTAATTTCATTGTGGATATTGCGTGTCCCAGTGGAGTGACTTTAGAGTCTTGATACCTGTCTGTTGTGAAGATGAGCCAAAACTTGGCAACCTTCTTCTGAGAGAGGCAGCTCTTAGAAATCAAAAGATCTGAACAATTTTCTTGGCAGATTTTTTTGAGATGGATGCTGTTGAGATTGTTACCGATCATCCCCTACTACTAACTCTTGGACTAAGAGTGCCGAGATTTACTTTAATTTTATTCTTTATTAAAGAATGTTGCCCAGCACTGCAGTTTTTGTTACCACCACTGAGGATATTCCAAATTCTGTAAGCAGACAGAAGCATAACTCTCTGGTTAGGACAGTTGGAATGAAGGGGTTATTACCGTTAAACTCAGGAGGGGTGCTTCTCAACAAAAGTAGGGTGTACAGCTTGAACACACTCAGTTGAATGCTGTGAAATTTTGTGGTATATTTAAATCCTAGAACATATTGTGGTACAAGAGAAGCTACCTACAGTGCTGGAGCAAGGAATTGTTTATTCAAGCTTCGATTTGTTTGCTGACACTGGAGAAATCACAGACTCTCTTAATTGTTGACAACGTGGTGTGTCCTCCTGGGAACTGAACGAAGTCCACTATTTCATTCATTCAATAATTAAACAGCTTCAAAATGTGACTTTAGACTCAGCTTAAACTACATTTGACCAAGAGCTAAGGTTTCTTGTAATGTCACAACAGAAAAACAGTGACTCTGGCTCTTCTGCCTTCTCTTCTGTGCCTGTTGTCCCTAACTGGGCATGGTACCTGACAGCTTCTTCTAGCCCTGCCATTCCTTTTGAAAGCAGTTTAGCCGTTCAACAGTATTTGCTAAAATTCTTTTAGCTTTGCAGTGTATTCCCCTTTCACCTTAGTCCTCACCATATTCAAATTAATGTATTAAAAAAATCATTGTGAGGTGCAGAAGTATAATTTAATTTCAAATTAGGTAATTTAAATTAGTACTGGAGATAAACGAAATAAGAGCTGCTTAGCATGCCTGGTTGGTATGAGTGATTCTCATTCTACTGTTTGCTTTCTGCATTTTCTTAAATAGTGCTGGAGACCAGTGATCTCTTGCAGACTTGTCTGCAGCCTTTTCAATTTAGCCATGGCCACTGCTCCCTAGGTAGTAGTTTTGTTAAGCAGTCACTATGTTAACATGGCTCTGTACTCGCTGCTACCTCCATGTCATCTTCTTTGTGTGCTGTGTGCTCTGTCTGTCTTCTTGAAAGGTCCCCCTTTACATTCTGGATCTGTAAGCCATTATTTTACAATAATCTTTGAGGAGCTGAGGCAGAAATCAGACACAATGTCATTCTTCAATTCTGCATTAAAAGCAGAAGATAAAAGCACAGATAATGTACCTCATTTTACTGAACTAACCACTTCCAAATGATCATGTATGTATGCTTTCAAAGTGTGGGACTCTCAGCTGTCCGGACACATGCTGACTGAAAAGCTAAAATGGCATGAAGTTATTTCACCTCTAAAGATACATAAAAAATATTTTAATAAACAAGACCACTTGTTTTTTTTTTCTCTTGCGTGATGGAAGTTTTATAAAGTCATATGAAAGTTTTTGGAAGACATAAAGAAGCGTAAAGGATTGAAATGAACATCATTAACCAGCAGAGCATTCCAGAAAGATGGCAGAAGCATAAGAACATGTGAACAGGTCTTTTCCAGAGAAACATGGGCGGCTCTTACCTCCAGCCATTCCAGGAAATCCGCTATCTCCTGTCCTATGTAGCGTGTATTCTGTACAGCAATGGGGTAGTGCTGGTGAGCAGATACAAGCCAGTCTGCAACGATCACATTAATTTGTTTTTGCTGAGACTTCAGAGCTGCTGCCATTTTCCAAATCCAACCTTCTAATATTCCATCCACCTGTTTTGTTACAAAAAGAAACAAACAAAAAGCACCTCTTCTTACTGTAAAACAGTCTCTGCCAAATATTTCTTGTTAAAAGCTCAAGGAAACAAAACCCGTAATATAAAGAAGGAGGGTATAATGCTCATAACTAGATTTTGGGGGCTACAGCATGCTTCAGTGCTGAGACTCTTTGGATTTTGGTGGACAAAAAAAGAATATAAGTGTATAATAATTTGTCTTGTGATATGAACTGTTATCAGTGAAATGATGTCCCAAAATATTTACACTCATCCCGAGATCATTGGTATTACTGATTTACTG
>NW_009915182.1:0-42929 GCF_000696875.1 Nestor notabilis | reverse complement strand
GGAATGCCCAGAAAATTTCTGATTTCTTTCAAGAGCAGCTGTCCCTTGTGTATTTAAGCTAAAAGGGTGGGAGAGAGAGGGGACCTGGAGGATTGCAGACCAGCAGGCATTTACTTCTGCAGCCGTTCCATTCTGAAATTTGTGGACCAGAATTATTCGGAATTCATAGAATCACAGAATGATTAGGGTTGGAAGGGACCTTGAGATCATCTAGTTCCAACCCCCTGCCATGGGCAGGGACACCTCACACTAGACCATGTTGCCCAAGGCCCTGTCCAGCCTGGCCTTGAACACTGCCAGGGATGGAGCATTTACCACTTCTTTGGACAAGTTCCAGTGCTTCACCACCCTCACAGTGAAGAACTTCTTCCTTTGTATCTAACCTGAACTTCCCCTGTTTAAACCCATTTCCCTTTGTCCTGTCTCTACAGTCCGTGATGACTGCTTTTGCATCGGTTTCCTCAACTGACAGAACATCCTTATCTCTTCTGGTGTTTTATTAGAATTTGGGAGTCTCACTTCTGGGTTTGCATACATGTTCCCGACATGTCTGCAAACTAAGTTAATGTGAATGGCAGCAGCTTCAGTCAGGACCATGGTTTGTCTTTGAGGAGGGTATATATTTTGAACAAGTTCTGTTTTGGGATACTTGGCTAAAGTAATCTAGGGCAATATTTCATCTAAAGTCAGATGAGCTGTTATTTGTCAGGAAAGTTATATACATCAAGGGTGTTTTTCAAAGTTTCTCTGTGTATTTGATGTACAAGAAAGATCCATTTTGTCATCTTATGGTGATGGCATGTGATCTATGAGAATCAAGGATCTGTTATTTCTTATCCTGCCTTTTGTTTCAGCAGCTGAGAAGCAGCTGATCAAAGGTCCCATTAGTACAGCAGTGCTAATGCTACACTTTTGAGAAAGGTTTTCGAGGGGGATTTTTTTTTTTTATAGTTTAACTGAAAGCAGTTCAGTGATAATTCATTGACAGTGAAGACTTCATTTTCAGCTGAAGGGGCTTAGAGAGAGGTTCTCTTTAAAGGTGTATCTGTGAGAAAGATGTGGGAAGATTGTGTGCACTTTTCACTATGTCTATAAATATCTGGCAGTGAACATACCTGAGAAATGAATCTGGTATTTAGTCCTTTAGAAACATAGTACATTAATTCAGCTACTTGTTCAAATTCTGCTGTCTTTAAGTAAGGGCTGAATCTAATTCTTGGGATGGGACTCCCATCTGAAATATTGCCTGTATATTTCCTTGAGAATCCTGGTGAGGAATATCCTCTTCGTATTATTTCTGGCCATGTTTGCTACCAGGGAAGTCCACCATCTTTCTAATCACAACCTTTCTTCTGAAGTTACTTTGGCACTAGCATAATGGTAAGGAAAGTATATCAAATCACATGTAGTTTGAATTAAACATAAAATGTGAGTTCATACCGACCAGCCATGCACTATTATCACCAGAGGAAGAGAGGCATTGAAACTGCATTTGTCAAGAGTCTCCAACTGATTATAAGAAATCTGACAGTCTTCTTTAGTTGTATCTGTATAGAGTCGAAATTTGGTTGCAAAGTTTTGCTGATCTTTCTTTGTTCTAGTGTGCTGACTCTGCGATTCCAGTGACTCTGAAATGAGATTCATAAGAATAGAAGTCGTCACTAGTGAAACACAGTTTATAAGACAGAGTAAACTAGTAAGATTGAAACTTTAGCTGTATATAATTCCTGCCTACTCCAGGTGGGCCTAAGCTGTACATTTTGGGTCAAAAAAGTGGTTTCTTTCAAAATTTGAGATGGTTTAAATGTGCCTCCGAGTCCATCTATTTGAACAATAACAGTTATACAGGAAATCTTCATCTTATTGCTACGTGCCCTTATAGAACGCATAAGTATTTTAAGAACCCAGCACAGGTGTTGTGACTTTACAATGTTAGTGCTTGCACAGGCAAGCACATTCATAGGCTATTAACTCTGCAGGGCATATCTTACTAATGTGCATTTGCTAGTAATTGCTGAGCAAGCTTCATTACACTAAAATAACCATTTCATTCAGGGTTATAACTCTGCTTGGAAACTTAGGTTACTGCATAAATGACATAACACATAATACATGATTCTTTTTCTCTAAAAAGGCAAGATGAAATGGTCTTGTTTTAGTTGCAGTATTTTTGGTATTTTTGCTTTTAGGTAGAATAGCTTGGTACATATAGGATAGCATTTTCAGAAATGTCTGTTAACTACCTGGGATGCTATCTATATTTAAGAAAGTGGGGGCAAAGTGAACTGTGTACTTATCAACATTATGAGCTTAGAAGGAAAAACATAAATATAGAGAAATTGCTGGAAAAAGGAGTAAAATAAAGCAGAAGCTTACGAAAGCACATTGTGACATGCAAGCCTGGTGTTTCATTCATTCTAATAAGACTTCAGACTCTTTCAGTTACCTGAAAATACATAATAAACTATTCCTAAACTAGAAGAAAATGGATGTTAGTAGAAGTGAAGTTTTGATGGACTAGACAAATGAGAGCTTATAGTTCTTTGTGTTGGAAAAGAAACTTCGAATGGAGTGTACTAATGGAGTTCCTTGGGGACTGTTTTTTTGGCTAATCTTGTTTTGCTATTTTCATTAAAGAAGCAGGAAAGGTACAAGACTGACAAAATTTGGGAGGCACTTCTAATACTGAGGAGACCAAAATGTTAAACACTAAGAGCTAGATCACCTTGAAAATATGACAACAGAAACAGGTTGAAATCTTGTCCTGTGAAGTGCGAAGTCATGCACTTGGTAGGAATTTCTTTAAAAATGGAGTTTATAAATTGGACTTGACATAAGGGGAAAAACACTTGACTGTAGTAACCCATAACAAAACTGACTATGAGTCACTGCTGTGATTTGGCTGTGAGAAAGGAAAACATAATTCCAAGATGCACCAAGGAAGATGTTGTGGGTAGGAAGAGAGAATGTTTAGTGCCAGTAAGTTATTATTAACAACATACGGAGCAGTGTGCGTAGTATTTTATTCACTGAGAAAGAAGTTAAAATTACCTGTGTTGGACAGAACTCGTTAGTTAAATTTTAGTTCTTGTATTTTTCTTGCATAAAAGTGACTTAATACAACATTAATATTAGAAACACCATATTTTGTCTTCTAAGTCAGCACATTGCTTTTGTACATCACAACTCTTATGTGTGTAGATGCTTTCAGAAAACATCTAAAATCATAGTATATTCATTTCTATATTCTATCTGGAAATGCATCCTGAGGTTCTCTGACACTGTTGTCTTGATAGGATTTTGATAATTTACAAAGAACTTCTCATGCATTTATAGATGAGTCTTTACCCTGCAAGCAATTTTGGTGATGGGAAACTCCCATACTCATATATTTGAGTAGCAGCTTGTTAAAATGCACAGTACAAGGAATCCTAATGTGAAAGCGTGCTGGATTTAGATCAGACTATTTTTGCCACATGTCAGTCTTGTTAGAAATTTTACTCAAGGTTTTATTTTAGTATAATGATATGACATGATACAAACAGCACATTTAATTTGGTTAAGTGAATGGCAATTCTGGCAAGAAAACTCCCGAGCTGAACTGCACTGGATGTGCACTGTGTTCCCTTTGTCCCTAATTATTGTACATTCCAAGTAACTGCAGGCAATGTTATGTTTCCTAGCTAGGAAACAGTATTGTATAAAGTTGTTCATCCTTTTATGAGAGCTGGAATTTAAAAAGCTTCAAAGATAGTGAAGGTTTGGTTGTCAAAATTCTTAGCTTTGACGTCTCACATTTTTCTTAATGGCACTTTTAACTGTGATAACTGGCTGGGACTAAGTCTGATCATTTCTCTGTTACAATGTCTGCTTAACAGCATTTCTGTTAGGTTTTTTTTTTGCTGGGAATGGACTCAGTTTCTGAAGAAAGTAATATTAGGAGAAAGTGAATCTAGATAAACAACTGAAAATTAGAGTTCTAATTATGGTGTTATTCTCTACCTCTGTTATTTTCAGGCTTTTTTCAGGGGAGAACTCCCTACACAAAGATAAGTATTGTGCTCTATTTTTAGCCCAAAGAAAAACAAACCAAAAAAAAGTAACTTGTGCCTGTTACATTGTACACATCCTTTCTTTGTTTTATGCCTTGTTTTAATTTTCCTTTCACTCTGTTTCTGCAGTGCAAAGGCGCTTTGTCACTTTCCGTATTGCTTGTACATACTACAGAAAACAAGCCTAATAAATAGCTGTTTTCTTTATACATCGACTGTGAAAGTGCTGTGGTGCTTTAATGGGTGAGCTTTTGGCTTGCTAGTAAGTCTGAGATTAAAAATACAGTTTGAACTTCTTCATGGCTGTCAAAAATTAAAAGTTCCAACAGAATCTGTTGTGTTACTAGACAAAACTGCTTCAATCTGTTAATCCATGTGATGGCTTGGAGAAGAAAATAGTCTGAAGAGTTTGGCTTCTACAACAGGCTTTTGCTAAAAATGCCATACCAGTGACTCAGTGACGTGATTGAAGGGAACTGCAGAGTTTCATAGGTCGGTTTACAAAAACAACAACATAGAACTGCTTAAAATTTTCCTGTGCTAACTAGCTAAGAGGGCCAAGATCTTCCTGAAACTCAGAAAGTTTCTCTTTGGAAAATTAGCCCTTATCTGACTTAATTTGGTTAAGGGAAGAGTGACCGTCACCTGAACTTGTGCAAAGTGTTTGACACTGTCCCGCACAAGATCCTTGTCTCTAAACTGGAGAGGCATGGATTTGATGCATGGACCACTTGGCTGGATGGTCCCCCTCAGAGCAGTGGTCAATGGATGGATGTCCAAGTGCAGACCAGTGACAAGTAGTGCTCCTCAGGGGTCGATGGTGAGACCAGTGCTGTTCAACATCTTTGTCAGTGACATGGCAGTGGGATTGAGTGCACCTTCAGCAAGCTTGCTGATGGCACCAAGCTGTGTGGTGTAGGCAGGACCAGGACACTGGCCAGGGTTTGAAACTATGAAATGTCATAATGTGGGGGGGAGGGGAGTGATCCAGAATCTAAATGTATTTCTTTTGATAGCATGTCTGGACATAAAAATACAATTACAAAATACCTGCTTCATGCCACAAAATTTTCATAAAGATGTCAGGAATGAGGACAAAGTATATATATATAATGAGGACTATATAATGTTAAGAGAAAAATGTTAATATTGTGAAGTCATGCATTTTAAACTAATCTTATGGTAAAGCATAAAATTTGATTAAAATTGGAATTCCCAGTTAAGGAAAGCAGCTTTTCTGGCAAAGAAAACTAATGTTTAGCATCCTTCTTCCTGTCACAGAATTCTACAGGAAGAGTTTCTCAATAAGGTCTCACTGAAGAGGGTTAAAGAGGAGGTTTCAATGACACTCACCTAATCCATAGGCAATTGAAAAATTAAGTAAGTAAACCTGAATGGAAGCTGAACTTTGGGTTGCTGGTATGTTAAGGTTACTTAAGAAACCATGCATGTGAGCATACACACACACCCCTCTACCTAAGCACAGCACAGTTTTTCTGATTGCCTTTTCACTCTTACTGCAGCACTCCTTCATGTCATGAGTGGATTTGTCTGAGCTTTAATAAATCTCCTGTATCTTTTGGATGGCTTTTACTGCCTTTCATTCATGTGAATGTTTTCAGAAGAGTGCTTATATATTGTGATGTCATTTTAATTTGACCAGTATCCAAAACACTTAAGGAAGAAATGACAACTTTTGTGGTCTTCAGAATTAGAGAATTCTATTGTGAATGTTAATGTGACATGTTAATGGTTTTGTTTGGGCCATGGAAAGTGAAGTACATCGCACATCCCTTCGTTTCCATAGCTAGGGGGGGGTTTATCACTTAAAAAAAAGCAAGTGACATGGGAGTGTTCCGGTCTCCCAGTTTGACAAATGCTTCCCTTAGAGCTATTTTTGCTTGAAGCATGGTTGTTGGTGATCATGCTGGATATGGAAAATCCTCTTCAGGAACCCCTTTTACTTTGTTTAGCAGTGCCTGTGGTAACCCCCAGACGGTGTGCTTACTAAGGAAAGCCATTTGCTGCAACTGACACAAAATGACACAAAGAAATAGTGGACTATAAGTATACACGTTGTAATGGACTCCTAAATCTAAAAATGCTACAAAATCTAAGCACTAGTGTGTAAAATGGAGATAAATTGTGTGTTTAAGTTGCTTGATGTTTACCTAAGCATTTGATAAGCTGTGGGCAATAATTTTTGTACAATACTGGACACAAAATCAGGACCAGAATTCTGCTATTTAGAAATGTATCCTATAGAAAGGGTGATGGGAAGGGATTTGAAACATTAGGCTGGCATTTGTTTGCTTTTATGTTACTGATTTACAGCACTAACTTGAAGCAGGATGTGGTCCATTCTTTATTTTGTTAAGGTTCATATTTAAGTACTTACATATAAGGTGGTTTTTATTGTTTATGTCAGTTGAAGGCTTTTGTATGCCATTGACTGGCAGTTGAGAGTTTCATCTCATGTAGTTCCTAAGTGAGTACTCTAAACCAGTGTGTTTTGGGGAGGGGGAATTCTAGGTCTTTGATTGCTTCAGAATCCCAGGCAAGATAAAGCAACCAAAACTAAAGTCTGTTGACTTAGGAAAGGTCCTCTCCCTTGAGGAGAGGCTGTTAACTAACTGTTGTTAACCCTTTGTTAACATACTTTAAAATCTTTGTTGAAACATCCATGAAGAGGAGAGCACCTAAAACCATGCCATTCATACTGTCTTCCCTGTGTGTTTAATGGCTTTCAAATATGTATTTAGAAAGAGGCAGTAGTACCCTGTTCTCATTATCAGCCACTGCTATCATGCTTTGAATCACTGTGGAAGACACAGTTGTCTGAGATAATCCATAAAAATAAAACCTCATCCCACAGTTTAAAAAGAGAAGGTTGTTCTGTTGTGCTCTCCCTGGCACTCCCAGGTCTGTGTTCTTTATTTATTGTTGTGGAAGGGGTGAGGAACCTGTAAGCTTGTTTGAAGATGTGATTAGCGACTACAATTTAAGCTAACATATAAGCTGATTTTTACTGTTTATGCCAGCTGAAGACATAATGTTAGAACCGTATGCTGGGCTGCATCGGTGTGGCCAGCAGGTCGAGGGAGGCGATTCTCCCCTATACTCTGCTCTCATGAGACTCCACCTGCAGTACTGCATTCAGCTCCGGGGCCCCCAACACAGGAGGGACGTGGATGTGCTTGAGCAGGTCCAGAAGAGGCCACAAAGATGCTCTGAGGGCTGGAGCACCTCTGCTATGGAGACAGGCTGAGAGAGCTGGGCTTGCTCAGCCTGGAGAAGGCTCATGGGAGACCTTAGAGCAGCTTTCCAGTACCTAGGAGTGCTTACAAGAAATCTGAGGAGGGACTTTTGACAAGAGCAAACTGAAAGAGGGTGGATTTATAAAAATATTTATCTAACTTACCTAATATTAGGCAGAAGCTCTTCCCTGTGAGGGTGCTGAGGTGCTGGCACAGGGTGCCCAGAGAAGCTGTGGCTGCCCCATCCCTGGCAGTGTTCAAGGCCAGGTTGGACACAGGGGCTTGGAGCACCCTGGTCTAGTGAAACGTGTCCCTGCCATGTTAGGGTGATCTTTCGGGTCCCTTCCAACCCAAAACATTCTGTGACCTGTCAGCAGAGATCCATATCCCTATCTTTTACTGGTTAGTTCTATTCAGAATTAATTTCTGGGTACAGGCAATTGGAGAAAGCAGAGAACATAATGTCTTGTTCAGTAATAGCAGAACCATGATTTTAAGAAATAACTAACATGCTAATAAGGAGTTTAGACCTAGATGATATTTCTCCCTCTACTTTTTAAAATTAGATTGCTTTCCAAAGGAAAAGTAATTTCAAAAAATACCCAGCATTGAATTCGTGACATATATAAGAACTGAAAAATCTATTGAGAGTACTCAGTACAAATCATTGTTTAGTATAATTTCTTTGCTTGGTGGTCTAAGACATAAAGGAGTGCAACCTACTCTCAGAAGTTGCTTATATAGAAATAATTGATAAAATACCCTCAGTTGATTTTTAAGTTCTCTCCTTATGAATCTTGTACTTATTCTATGAATTATTTGAACTTGCCTCTTAGGGCAGGTGGTAGACACAGGTACAGACAGTTTCAGTTCCTTGCAGAGCCTTAACTGGCAGTATTTGTGTGTCTGGAGAATAAAACTAGAATATCAAAACAGAAGTCTTGCTAAAAAAACTCAGAACAGATGATGAAAGGGATTAAATATTATGTTTGGGTTTCTGCTTGCTATCACGTATCTCAATTATTCAGAGATACAGCTCGTAAGTCACCTATGAGTTCCTCTAAATTATCTGTTTATTATTTACATGTATTATTTACTTGTAGAGAATGTATTTGTATTCCTCCTCTAACTAAATTAGTGTTTGTCATAGGTTTTGAATACTGGTTGCCTCAAAATTCTCCAAAGCATTGCCTTTTTCTTTGTTCCTGTGCTTTACTCTTTTAATCTTCTCTTCCCTGTAAAATCCTTTGCTATGTGAAACTACAAAACTTATTTTTCACATGTCCTTTATTTAGAATCAAGTATTGAAGTGATGGTTAGAACAGAAGGCAAAGCAATAACACCCACCCTCCAAACTGTTAACTGTTCCTTTTGTCTTTATATATCAGATGAAAACTTCATGGAGGAATGTTGATCTCAAAAGCTTGGTATCTCTTTTCTTGTCTGATTAAGTTAGGTGGACAAATTTTTCCTCTTCTCATCCTTCATTGTGGCATAATTTAAAAATATTAGTTCTCCATTAATTATATGAGTTCAAGTGCAATAATCAACAAGCTTGTGAGGCTGTTGCAAAAGAACAGGGCAACCAGTGCACAAAGAAACCAGCAGTGCCTCTTTGTTTCGAGCTCAGCTGCTGGGTTCTGGGCTGATGCCCTGTGCAGAACAAAACATCAAAATCTCTCTTTCAAAGGGTTCAGGAGGAGGCACCAACCACACAGATATTGGACAGCTTGTGTTATTTACAGGGTGACAAATGGGCTGTCCTCCTAGTTTTCTGATGTGAAGTAAAATACTTATAAATATGAACATTTAAGTGCTACTTGTGCAATGCATAATTGCTAAATTGAAATTAATACACCAGTCTAATCTGAGTTTTATGAAAAAAAATTGCTGGAAAATCATTACAGTCAGGCTTTCCTGGAATGCTTTGGACTAGCACATAATCTAGATCTCAAATTAGTGTTACAAGTAATCATCTCCCATCTGTTACCTAACCAAAACTTTCATAGTTCCAAATAAGTTAAAAGCAGGTATATGTTGGGGAAAATACTTTTGCCCTTCATGAAAATGCTTCCTTTCAAATACATGCATAACTAAATTTTTTTGGCAAGGGTTTCTGTTGAGGTATTCAGATGCCTGATTTGGAGCTTAAATTTCCTTTCTCTTGATATTAAAAGCAAAAAGAAGAAATAGTCACAAACTGCCTGTGCAAAATGTATTTGTTTGTGGGATGTTATCAGACAGAGGAAGGGGCAAATGAATAATGACAAATGTGAAGCTAAGTAGGTTAGGACTCTCCAGGCAGGAGGCAACTAAGAGGGATGTGGTACAGAATCATATCATGGAGAAGATAGAGGGGGATCACTTGCATGTCTTTCCCAGTACAAAATGTAAGGATTATTTTGATAAAGTATTTTGACAGCAAAAGATGATGAAAGGGTTCTTCTCAGGACATGTAGTTAATCTCTGAAATTCCTTGCTGGGTGTGATGTATGTATTAAGTGTTTGTATGAGGTTAGTTGGAAATTGGAAGTATCTGTGTAAGAGAAATCCAGTGAGGATTACTATACACATAGACACCACCACTTACTCAGGAGATCCATGAACTGACAATGATTGATGGCTGGGAGAGTACATGGGGGAAGTGCTCTGTGTAAATGTCCTCTGCTGAATATGCATCTGCTTTTGGCCACTACTCAGGTGGTTGAACTTGATGGAGTTTGGGTTTCATCCACTGCAGCCACAC
The DNA here is from genome assembly GCF_000696875.1 of Nestor notabilis. Classification (NCBI taxonomy): domain Eukaryota; kingdom Metazoa; phylum Chordata; class Aves; order Psittaciformes; family Psittacidae; genus Nestor; species Nestor notabilis. Next base: position 32,874 of record NW_009915182.1, on the reverse strand, counting down.
TTGTTTGGTTAGAGCTACCTGGCATTACTTTTAAAAAAATGATGTTGAAATCAGAATTGATCAACAACATATTTAGGCTCATTTATGTTGAAATGTTTGGACCTTTGATTTGCAGTTTTGATGCTGTTGAAGTTTTGGCTTTTTATCTAGTTTGGGCTAGAAAATGTCCTTGGGGTATGAAAATATTTTCCTGTTCAGCTTAGTAAAATTCAAGTCAGTTCTTACCCTGGAAGAGGTGAACTAGACCTAAACAGGAAATGTAGAATACAGAAATACAGAACAAAACCTGTTCATGTACCTGCTAACAAGATAGTGTGATTCAGAGCATGGTTTTCTTCAATTTTATTTCTAAGGGACCAGGAGGAAGCTCCTATTACTTATGTGCATATCCCTTGGAACTGTTCCGCATACACTGACATTATGATGACAGGTGTAAATTTTGATTTAAAAAAGTCAGTCTTGCAAAAAAGAAGACATTTTTGGGGTTGTATTTTAGGATAGCTGTGCTGGAAGTGGGAGTTCATTTTCTTCCTATGGCCTTACTTTTTCTGCTGTGTGGTCCTGCAGTGAAATCTCACGCCTGGTGCCAACTTGCTGTGTCAGAAATTCAACATAATTTTGATGAGAAACTCGACATGAGCAGGCAGTGTGTGCTCGCAGCCCAGAAACCAACCGTATCCTGGGCTGTATCAAAGGAAGCGTGACCAGCAGGTCAAAGGAGGTGATCCTGCCCCTCTAATCTGCTCTTGTGAGACCTCACTTGGAGTATTGTGTCCAGTTCTGGTGTCCTCAACATAAAAAGGACATGGAGCTGCTGGAGCAAGTCCAGAGGAGGGCCACAAGGATGACAAGAGGACTGGAGCACCTCCCGTATGAAGACAGGATGAGAAAGTTGGGGCTGTTCAGCCTGGAGAAGAGAAGCTGCGGGGAGACCTCAGAGCAGCCTTCCAGTATCTGAAGGGGGCCTACAAGGATGCTGGGGAGGGACTCTTCATTAGGGACTGTAGTGGTAGGACAAGGGGGAATGGCTTTAAACTTAAACAGGGGAAGTTTGGGTTAGATATAAGGAAGAAGTTCTTCACAGTGAGGGTGGTGAAGCACTGGAATAGGTTGCCCAAGGAAGTTGTGAATGCTCCAACCCTGGCAGTGTTTAAGGCCAGGCTGGACAGAGCGTTGGGCGACATAGTTTAGTGGGTGGTGTCCCTGCCCATGGCAGGGGGGTTGGAACTAGATGATCTGAGGGTCCTTTCCAACCCTAACTATTCTATGATTCTATGATAACTTCTGGATCTCAGCATTCTGTAGGATGAGGACAAATGAAATCTATACAGCAAGAATGTGTTTGAAGCTCAGGGAAAAAAATAATGGGGAATTTACAAGAATGAGAAAATAGAAGCATTAGAGTCTTCAGAGTGTTAGCACAGGAAGGTATTACTGAGTGAAACTCACTCGCTGGGCCATGACACAGCCCTCCAGGCCAGACTGCTGCACAGTAGCTCTATGCCCTAGAAGGCAGAGCTGAGCTGATGGGTGGTGTCTGTAGGTGCAGACACAGTATTCGTAGGCACAACCAGCCTTGTCAGCACAGGGAAATATTGTAGATTTGCTCACAAATTTTTGGTACTAGCTGTTCTCACAAACTCCCTTTGTGAATATTTATGCTTGGCACCATTTTGATACTCAGAAAAAGGTAAATGTCTGTCTCAGAGTTTGCAGAAAGGCTGTGGGAAATGAAGAGGTCAGTGGTGCACGGAAGATGATCGAGTGTTGCAGTGGAAAGCAGTTAAAAAGAAAAGGGGGGGGGTGTTCGGAATTTTGATGAGTTTTAGCCTTAGAACTGTAGTAACAAAGAGATAACACAGCTCTCCAGTACCAGGCAGCCCATTCATTAAGTGGGAGAATCTGCCTAGCTTAAGTATAATTAAATCCCAGTCTACCAAATTGGCCTTTGTTCAATTCAAGGAATAGGACTAAGCATCCAAAGGTCTCAGTCTAAGAGTGGTGATTTGGCATCTGATCCCTTCAAGTTTTCATACTTCCAAGAAATCTGTGTTTTAGAGGAGGTACTGTGAAAATTTCTAGGGATATGTTCTTGGGAGCTTTATTTTGCTTAAATTACCCTCTCCTCCCCTCCTTGTTTCTGTTTTTCTTGCCTGTCAGACATGGTCTTGGTTTTTTCCATTGTGTCCTTTGGTTTTGGTTTGGCTTTTTTTGGGTTTGTTTGCTTGGGGTTTTTTTTGTGTGTGTGTGGAGTTGTTTGGGTTTTTTAATAGTTGTTTTATTTTCATGGTTTTGTGTGAAAGCCTTAGTTAAGACAGATTAGCTGAGGGGAAATCCTGGTTTTGCAGCACATAGGGACTGTTTGCTTTGACAATCACTAGGTGTGTTCATCTAAGCTAGAGTTTGATGGTTTTCACTGATACGGTATCAAAAGGCTTTGATCATTTTAAGTGTATCCTGAATTTCTCCAAACTCATCTTTTACAGTGGATGCCTGTAGGTATTTCTTCTAAAAGCTCTGTAGTGCACACTGTTTACAGAAGTTGTCTCCATGCAGTTATGTCTAGAAATGAGACTTCTTACCAAATACTGATTTTTTTTTAAATTAGGCTCTTTAAGAGGAAGAGAAATTTACCGTGGAGATATTTTAAAGAAAGTTCTGCATACTCAACCAGTTTTTATTATTGCTGTCATACAATTTTTGTTATGGTTTTCCTTGTATAGGTGACCCGAGTCCAGATTGCAATTGCTATTGCTTAAGCCATAGTTCACAGAGATTTTTCATGTACTTTTGTCTAGTACCTCTCATACAACTGTCTCTTAATAAGAGTGGTCACAATGTGCGACAAAGATTTGTTAGCTTAAGTTTGGGGTGAGCCATTATCAAAATTGGCAAAGTTGTTGCTGAGCTCTGCAGGCCTTTCCAGGAGTCCTTTGAAAGCTATTATTCAAGGTATTATTTTGTGGACTGTTTAATACTACGTGCATTCTATAATGCGAAAAGTCGTTAAGAAGATTAACAGCGTGTAAAACTTTTATTAGGAGTTTTATCCCTTTAACCCATAAGGCCAGGCACCTTTGCACACTGTGATTCCAGTCATGGAGACAAGATGTATAAAATGATCAAAAATGTATTTTAAAAGTCATGAGGCTAAGGTCCAGTAAGTTAGATGGCTGGGCAGCTGATCTGTGCTTATTCAAAGCCTTAAATCTCAATTTCAGGTGAGATAAAGCTGCCTCTCGGGAACACTGCCAGGGCACACAGTGCTGGAATTTTAACCTGCTACTGCAGTGACAGTGACAGTTCTGTGTCTGGGCCCCTGGCAGTATTTGAATTTTGGGTGTAAAATTCTAAATCTGGGATGAGAAGAGAAAAAAATACTTGCTTTGTTTCCTGATGGCTTAAAAATGATAGGTTTTGGAGCTGTTTTGAGTCGAAAGATCTGGGAACCAGTAGCAGTAAATATGTATTAGAGGGCAGTAAAGTAGTACCTAATAATATGTTAGAGTGTAATTTAGTTCATAATTATCCATTATAGCTATGTAATTTGTGTAAGTACCTTAGGCGTTGTGTAAAGTGCATACACATACAGAAACATACATATATATATATTTATAAAAATCCATACACAATTGTTAAATGCTACGTATAAATACTACAATGCTTATATGTACTTGGTAAAGTATATGATATTCCTCTCATTATTACAGAATTTAATATGAGTGAAATATTCCTTTGGGCATTTATATCCGAAGGTACGAGTGTTTGATATTCAGAGACCATATATATGAAATGCCCGTGAATGTTTCTAGATACTCCTTGTGCATCCATATATCACTGAACACTCTTTATAGAGGCCCAGAGCATGGTTCTTAATGCAGGTGAAGGACATGCTAAGAGAAGAGCTGCACTAGTTCAGATAATCTTTAAACAACCTGAATGCATAAGTCAACCACTAATTTCCTGGATAAATTTTGATTATTTTTTTCTTCTTGTGGATTATTCGGTATTGATTTCTCTTTGACCGGATTGTTAGTGTCTCTGGTTTGATCTGTTAAGTCTGTTCCTGAAGTCCCATGTCTCTGGGCTTTGACAGCAGTATGTCAGATTGAAAGAAATTTTAATGTTCAGTTTCAGTTGGATCATTTTTTATTTGCGTGTTTGTTGTTTTATCGGTGCAGAATGACATGAACCAAACTCCAAAGACTGAAGTTGCTTTCCATATTTTGAATACATAGAAACTAATGAACAAAATCACTATGTTCCAAAGTGGATTATAGTACAATCGTTATGTATTTGTTTATAAGGACACCTGAAAGTGCACACAATTTTTTCAGTTAATATGTCTTAGAGATTGCTAAAACCTATTATGAAACAATTGGGAAAATGAATACATTTTGGAAGTGCAAGCTGTCTTAATTCATCAGCTGCTCTTCCTCATTCTCTCTAGACTCCTTCCAGCTTCACAAATATATCAGTACGAGAACAGATACCGTTCTGTGGAGTTCCTTGATCTCTGTGATACCTTGTTGGGAGAAAGTGATCATAAATTAACTGAACCATGAATGAGCTGTTGAAATTCTTCACATGTTATTAGATTTGCTGGCGGATGGTTAATGAAGCAGCCTTTTGTTCTGTCACCAGGAGCTGATCAACAGAATCCAACAGGGCAGAACACTGAAAGTGTGCTGAAGCCATGTTTGCTTTGCAAAGCAAACTGGATCTGCTTTAGTGGAGAAAATTTCACAAGCATGGACAATATTAAATTTTACTATAAATTTATGGGGTTTATAAATTGGAAGTATGAAATCTTTCCAAAAGGATGACATCGTTACACAAGAGATGTATTAAATCTGACAGCCTGAAAAGCACAAAAAAAGATTGAAAAGACCACTTGCCAGATAGTGAAAAGGAAGTTGTTCAGAGCAATAGTAAGGGTAACAAAAGGCCTGCAGAATTCCTTTTGAAATCAATGGGAGCTGGGAGAACTTAGTGCCTTTCATGGGTCCTTACCAGTTTGTGGACTTTTACCTCAAGATTTTTTTCTGTCCTAGTAGAGCTTAGTGCACTGGAAACATTAGTCCACTTAACAGCTTTGCTTGCTGACCACTATACTGTTGGATTTTAGATTTCCTAGTTTCTTTTGTGCCCAGGAAGTGTGAACTGCACAATACGTGTATATATGATATTACCGAGTTACAACTGCTTTGATGAAAAGAAGATAACAGTCAACTGGCTAGTTAGTGGATCTTGGAGCATGGATGGTTTCCTGCAGGATTCACATGAAAAGTGCATAGCAGGCTTGTCCCGTCTGTGATAAAGGTTGAATTTTATAATGTCAGATTTGGCTCCCTAATGAGTAGGCTGATCTGCCAAGTTTCCAACTAGTCCAGTTACCACTTAGAAGAAAAAGGACAGATAGGCAAGTAATAGTAGTCTTCAAATCTCAATAAAGAGTATCTGAGTAGAGTTAGTGCACTGAGCCTTGAGAAAGGACATCTCACAAGATACTGTTACTAAAATCACTATACACTGACCATTTCTGAGCCTGCGTACTTTGCACATAAGTAATTAATAATACTTCGAATCACAGAATCAACTAGGTTGGAAAAGACCTTTAAGATTATCAAGTCCTGCCATTAACCCCAGGACTGCCAAGACCACCATTAAAGCATATCACTGAGGGCCTCATCTACACGTTTTTTCAACACTTCCAGGGACATTTTGGGGAATATGCTTTGTAGGTAAGGTAGTAGTTGATCAGTGAAGTTATTAATTTCATCTGCCTGTCATAGACATGCACAGTAGGCTCTCCGAAGCCAAAGTTAACCTCTACATATCCTCCGCATTGCCTTCTGCCACTTGAGTATTACAAACTAGTCACCTGTGGGAACAGATCAGAAAACATGAAGGTAAAATTAGTTCTAACGTATTTTAGCATATTCTGATGGTGGTGATAGCTACTTACTCATTTTAATTGATATGGCAGCAAGAAGTAAATTTGCTGGTGAAAGACATAGGCTTATAGAAGAACTTGGGCTTTGAAAAAACACATTGTTTTTGAGACTTTATTACATGAGGAAGAAAGCTTGTGTCTAATGTCCAGATTTTGTAGTTTTCAGTTGCTTCTGAGTGATTCCATCCATTTATTTTTGTTATACAGAAAATCACCTACCCACCAACGGGTAGAACATATTAGCTACCTGGTAAAAAGCCATGAGCAGTGTCACTGATGAAATCACTGATAGCCTTGTACAACTGTATCACTGATTAAGAAAGAAAGGAATATGGAAAGGAAAGAGATTATTTTAGTGAAAAATATTATGATCAATGTAAACCAAACTGATGTGTTTATGCCGTGTTGTTCTTTCTCAGTGTAAATGATTAGACTGCGCCTATTTACTTTTTACTCTCATTTTAAGACGCTCATTTGACAAGTCTTTTTGGACTCTTACATAAAGAATACATGTAACACACACATTAGTACAGCAGAGTAATTTCCCCATATTTAGTAACTCTGAGAATTATTATTTGCATTCTAGTGTACTCAGGGGCCTATTCAGTATAGGATCCCCATTGTGGCAAGTGTTACCAAGCACGGAAGATGATTAGAGGAACAGATCTTTGTTCCCCTGAAAACTACATTGATTTAGCAGATTTTTTCATGAGCTTGGCTCATGTCCTTAAGCCTTACTTCTGGGGTTTTTAGGAATGTGTCCCCCTAAATCAATTTTGTATGGCCTTAAGCTGTTCAGCTGGGACATTGGAGCTAATTTTAAAAAAGATGACAGACTGGAGGTACCAGGCGTACATCACTGAGAGGGGAGGCATTCAGAATTAGAGATTACTGCTCCTGGAGGTGCTAGGTGGTGTTTGCACTACTGCTTTTCAGCTGGGGAGGGTCCCTGCCTGAGGTTGGCTGAGCAGGAGTGGTGTGCTGCCTGTTGTGGTGTGTTGTGATGCCAGTCTTAGTGCCAGGATGTGCACTTGCTCTGTAAGGCAATAAGACTCATGAAGATTTTACGGAGATGTTATAGACTATTGGTGAGGGTGGAATTCCTGCTCCCAGTCCTGGTCCTAGGAGCTGTGCATCCATGGAGGTGATAACAGAGAACTTGGAGGTCCCACTCCCCCATTCCTGAGCAGAGCAGCTGTGACTCTTGCCCTCATCTGATTTGGTTCACTCGGCCAACATGTGAAAAGTCACTTTTCTTTATAATGGCTTAATTTGCTCTTGGCTTAGTAACCTAAAAAGACTCCTCCAGAAATTTGCTAGGTCAGAATAAAGAGTAAGAAAGAAATGACATCACAGAACTGAGCAGGTATGTGTTCCCAGAAGCTGCAAATGTGAAAATCAGAATGGAGGCAGGACACATGCAAAGGCTTAAGCAAAAAGTCTGTCACCCAAAAATAGTGATTGCAGAAAAATTTACATTTTAATTTGCTTAAGATTCTTTTGTGAAAAATAGCAACATAGCCTGCTCAAATCTTCCTGTACTTTTTCTTATGCTAATAGCATAATATCTCTGAAAGTGCCTGAAAAGCTGATTTTATAATCTCTGTCTTCATTTGACTAGCACAAAGAATGTAGGCTCAGAAGTTAAAAATTCTCCAAATAGTGACAGACTGATTGTATTTGGGCAACAATGTGAAACTTCACAGAAGTGGCTGGGAAAACCTAATGAGACTCAGAGGAAAGCTGGAAGCACATTCGTTTTTAATGCTTGAAAGAGGACACAGCAGAGCCAAAAAGCCTCATGAATGCAATGTGAAGGAAAAGAACAGTTTGTTAGGAATCCGGAAATTGCCATCTCTGACATTAACAAGCCCAGAAGAGAGATCAGTGGCTCAGCTGAACATCCAGATAGCCATTTTTGCTGCTCGGTGAATAGCTGCCCTTGCTGAACATGGCAAGTCTACAAAAAGCACTAGAACAATGTCAGAATGACGTGTTTTTCCAGCCCTTCTGTGCGAACTATAGATGTGACAAGTAAAGGCATCAGAAGATGCGTAATCAGAATTATTATGCAATCATTTATGAGAACAGCTGTGTGAGTAAAATCATAATGGTCATCCTTTCAGCACTCTTGCCGAAGAAGCTGCATTAGGGCATGCAGTAGAAAGGGAAGAAGCTGAACCATGGGTTTGATCCTGTGGTACTCTGGGCAGGGGTACTCCTGGCGTAAGACAACACCTGGGTGCTGCTGCGGGTCAGAATCTTTGTGAATGTGAGGAGACAGCAGTATTTGGGGAGAAGGACCTGAGTGCGCAAATACAATGTGGAGATTACCTTTCCGTGCAGAGCTGAATTTCTGCCTGGGAATTCAGTTCTGCATTGTCCTCCTAACTACTCTAGTCTGTCAAAAGCTGCTTTCCCATATTGTGCATAGCTGGTGCATGTAGCACTAATTCATGCTTCTGACTTTGGTTGGCATGTTTTATCTAGAATCTGTCATGTTTCATAGGGTAAAGAAAATGGGACTGCTATTCATATGTAAAGGATTAAAGATCCAGAATGGGAGGAAATCCTGTCTCAAACAGTAGCTAAAAGTCCTTCCAGAAGGCTGCTTCTTTTTCCTATAGCAATTTTTCTTTTTTTTTTTTTTTTTTTAAGCTACTGTAACAATAGAAACAAAGCTACTTGGATGTAGAGTTGCCTTTGTATATAGAACCTGAATGTGCTTCAGAGTATATAACTCTGTGCTACAGAAAACTGGTACTTTAACACTCACTACAAAGGAGCATATTACAGCAGTGGACAGGCCTCCTTATCTGCATCCATCTGTACCAGGGCAGAGTTTATCACCTCCCACCAGCCAGAAATTACTCCCTTTTCTGTTTCCAGTGCTCCAGTGTTGGACCATTGCCTATTTGCTACAAGGAATATCAGCTACGCTACCTCAGATTTTAACTCTTAATTTTAACTACCTTAATTTATATTGCTTGAAACAAATCAGGGCATGCTTACGTGAACGGATCTGCTGTGTGACTTGGATGACAGTGGTAGCTTTCAGGAAACAATGAAAGCTAAGGGAGTGCTACAGGCAGTTACCCTTGGCTAGAAAAAGGATATTTGTTCACAGCCTGAGATACATGCATGCAATGATTCAGTAACTTCCTGAAGATTACCTTACTGAATTTTTCTTGATTCCTTAGGGTTTAAAAATGGAGTTCAGGTATATTGGCTCTCTCAATCCTACTATGGACATTATAATCTTTTCACTGTAGTATAAACGTGCAGAAGTTAGATATAAAGAGATAGAACCTCTACATTTTATTGTCATCTTAAGCAGTAGAATAAATCTATGAAATTTCCATAGCCAGAAATAGTATCAAATTGTTCTCTTTTATTTAAATGCAGAAAACTCGATAATGATCCCAACACCCTTTTTGTCTCTGTAAACCATCATTTGGTTCACCTCAAGTGACCAACCTGGTAGCATAGTCAAAAGGTTATACAGAGAAGTAGAATTATTTGCCTCTAAGTTTTATGCTTAGAACACCAAGTAGGTGAATTTATCCTCTTTGGTTTTTAGCACTACATTTGAGTTCAGCATAGACTTCTCAGAGCTAAAATTTTACATAAAAAAGGAAGTTATAATATATCATAGTTTATATGGCTAAGTCACAGAAGGTGATGATATCATATACACTGCCAGAACATTTTGTTCTCAGTGTCTCTTCTCTCCAATTCAGTGCATAATTTCCTTTTCTCTCTGGTCCATCTCATCAGAGCTGTGATAATATTCAGTAAACATTCATATCACTTAGCTGATTTAAAAAAAAACCAAAACAACCCATGTTGTGTTTAATATTTGCTTTAGGAAATTTTGTAGCCACCTATTGTGCTGTTTTACATGGACTGAGCACATCCACCATGCTCAAATATGCAATTCAAATCTTCCCTGTCCTATATCAAAGCAACCAAACATAGCAGTGACATGTGTTTTATCAAAGAAGATGCTATGCATATCACATAGAAAATTCATTCTGTCGTTGGAGCAAATTTGAGAGCTGGGGATTCTCCCATCTCCCTGAATGTCTCCATATACTGACACTCAAAAATAATAATAGACAAAGTCATCACCACCTTTGCTAGCTTGGTCGTTATAATTTTGCATGACTACAGAAGTGATTTCAGAGTGGAGACTGCTTTTTAGGCTGGAATAATGTGAATGTCCACTACAGAGTCAGCTTCAGCCACGTTTGTTCTCATTTTTGTGAGCATCTTGGCTGAAGAGTGGTGTTTCTGATCTGGTAAAAGGTAGAAAATAAGCTGAGCAGCACCAGCATAGTAATGGAACCCAAATCTCCTCACAGCGAGTGGCAGAGCAGTGAATGCTGTTGAATGAACCCCGCAGCACTGTGACATGGGGACACCTACTGAGACCTTATTCACCATCCAGTTCTCAGGTTCTTGGAGACCTCCACTGGAAAAACACAGGAAAAAATCTGTAGGAAAATGCCAGTCTATTCCAATAGTGTGACAATTGACTTGGGTTTATCAAAGGCTGCTAAATTTAATGAAATCAGTATGGACACTTGGACACATAATTTTTAGCTAGGGAAATCTACAAAGACTGTCTTCTGCCTTTTACTGACAGGGAATAATGATAGCAGAAACATTCTGTCACAGTCGTTCACTGTGATCTTTGTATTGCCATGAGGAGAGGAATAGATAGTGGTAATAGGGAAGAAAAGATCTAAGCATCCACGTTCCCTTGCTCTCTTGGGCTCTTCTCTGTGCTGCTGGAGTTTTGTTGTTCTCTCTACAGTACACACCATGCATCTCAGTTGTAATAACCATTTTCTTTCTTTTCTTTAATGAGTCAAGAAGTGAACACAGGATGGTTATTAGCCAGGGAGCTATGGGTGCTGTATTGGTTTTTTATAAGCTAGTGTAACAAGTTTGATTTAAGAAGTTCTAGGATTAATAGAAAAACTGTTGTTCGAGGTTGGTAAAAAAGGAAGAGATGTTGCTAGCAATAATTTTGTACTGACACTGGGAAAACTAATTTTTGTCTGTCTACAGTCTAGGGGGAAAAAAGGATATATTTGAACATAATTTGTCACAGAAATAGTTCTTACTACACAACCTATTGAGCAATAGGTTTGAAGAATTCTAGGGGCTTGTGAGTCATTTCGTATTAAATGAGCAGGTGAGTTTGGCCATGGTTCATGTCAGACATGAAGTCTACCTTTGAAGGTTACTGCTCTGTTCTCTTTTTTCTGAGTGCTAACTTGCTTGTTCAGTTTTAACTATGCACATTCTTATGAAAGTTCTCAGTGATGGTGTTTATGGTGTTTAGAAGGAAGAACTCTTTAGTGGCACAACATGCTTCTGGTTTTGGAAATGGACATTTTGAAACACAAAACAAAAAAACCCTAACAAACAAAAATCCCTATTTGTGGTAATAGGGTATTCTGGTAGCTGCAGCTGTAATAGACTTCAGCAGAAGCTGGGTGTCGCATGTACTCATATCCATATTGATTTTTATAGAATATGTACATGAAGAAGACAAGGAAGGTAAGCCTGACATAAACAGTAGGGACATACGATTATCTAGTTAGACACCTAGATAGTCACTCTCACTGTTGATGATGATGTCTGGTAATAAGAGCTGTTACTTCCCAGCAAGAAGTTCAGATCAAGAAAACGCTATGGATTGATCTGACTTGACATATTTAGGAAATGTAAATTTTACAAGAAAATTCCAAGTGAGTGAAGTCAGTGTACAGTAGGTTCTATTATTCTGGTTTTAGAATTATGACTTTTCCAGGAATGTTCTGTAAGTATTTCTCAGTAGGATTTGAAAAGTTATGTTTATTTTCCTGTTTATGACAGTTTCTATGCTGCAAAATGTTTGGAAGTACTAACCCAGCTATTTCTGTAATTATTCATTCTGTAAAACCTTAGTAATTTAAGTGACTTTACCTTAACCTAATGAAATAAAAAAACCCCAAACCTAAACAACTCACTTCCAACAACAACTGAGAGCATGCTGAGTGTGACAGGCCACTGGAAAACAACAGAACATGGTTAATGATAATTTAATTATAGGAAAAAAAAAACCCAACAGCAAAACACCAACTTATACTGGCCTAATTGAAGAAGAGAAAGCCAAAGAAACTTTAAAGGGAAAAACAATACCCAAAACATGCCCCACCCCCACCCCCCCCAAATTTTAATTCAGTGCTATGCATTTCATGCTGCATATTTTGAGTGGTTCTAGTGCAATCTGAACAACACAGATAATATGAGAATTTATAATCAAATGGAATGTGGAGAACACATTGGTTGCTGTCACTGACAGCAACGGGCAGCTACCTCTGCTCTGTACTTTACAGGTATTTCCTATTGATCCATGTTTTGCACTGCATCTATTCTTGTGGCTGGTACATTGTTTGATTGCATTTATTGATTAAACTGACATTTTGTGTTTGGCTGTTTAGCAGGGGGATTGGTTTCATTGTGTTGCATTGGTGGGGTTTTTGAGTGTGTGTGTGTGTGTGTGTTTTGAGTTTGGTATTTTTTTAACTTGTATGTCTGACAATAGATAGTCCATATGCAACTGTGTTGAATGCTCATGGATATTGCTTGCTTCTCAGGCTCCTGTAGCTATCAGCTGGAGATATATCATGCACTTTACATGGGGGCTTGGTCAGTTGCTAGAAATGAAAGTGAAGCTGTTTGTTCTCTCTCATTTTGTTTTGCAGCAGTGGCATGAATCTTGTTCAGATTTATGGGAGACTGCCTAGGCTAAACAACTGGCATTGCAAGCAGCAAAAGTCACTCTCTACTCAGTTCATTTTGTATTAGAACCATCTATTATCCCTCTACAGTGAGTTTAATAACTCCCATAATTTTCAGCTACAGAGTCTCATAAAGGGCATGTTATTTTTTAAAAGAGAAATAAGTTTTCTTCTACCTGGATGTGACAAATCTATTAGCAAAACCTTCCATTAGCTGCAGGAGGAGTTTCCTTTATTTTGCACAAGTTCCTTCCTAACCTTTTAGGTAATTAACTGTAATTATGCTGCTATGTAATTACAGTGTATATATTCTAACTATTCTGAATTCTAACTTCATGCAGCTGTTATTCTAGTTTTCAGTAGATGACTCTTCTGTGGTGCTGTGCGGCCCTGAAGTAGCGCTTTGTGTGGTAGCCACCTTTTGGGGCACATTTGTCGAAATGTAGGGAGAATTATTCCTTAAAATAAATGTTCCTTTTGTCCTAAGGATACTTCCTTTGCAGTCTTTCAGCTTTATTGCTTCCTTTATTAGCAGCTTTGCAAGCTGCTTTACTTAGTCATGGACAAGGGCTTTTTGGGAGTGGAAGTAGGGCTTATTTTGGTTTTTATTAACAAACGTAATGCTATTACTCTTACACAGGTATAGGCTTATTTGTGGGGACAGGCTCTGCCCCACAGGTGTTTTTTAGCTGCCACCCTTGCTGGGCAGACCTTTTCAGGACAATTAAGTAACTGATGAATGTAAGAGCTCTGCAATTGGTTGTACAACCTCTGTCATAATGGTTCATTTTATAAAACCATCCTGGGAGATGCTCTCCCGCCCCTGCCAGCTGAACTTTCCTAGTCTGCCACATGGAACTGACCTGGAATTTTCACATCAACGTATTTTTGTGCCTATTTCCTGGTATATCAGAGTGTGAACTTCAGAACACACTGGAAGCATTCCAGAAATCACAAGAGAGATCACAAGGGCAGGGCAGCATTTCTCATGGTGCTTCAGTATGTTTGCAGTTTCAACTAGAATCAAGTGGAAATGAAATAACAAGTTTGTCCAAAATTCTTAACCTTCCAATTTAATTTTAATTGCTTTTATCTCTTAGATACTTTTCTGTCATTGGCAGGATGGTCCCTGGCGGAACTGATGCATCTATTTCCTTCCAGTATGCACAATAATTCCTATTTCCCTAATATAGTTCTCTCAACTCAGCCTTTACTGGCTCTTTTCAGATGATGAAATGTTATTTATCTGAAATATATGCATGAAATATTTGTGAAGAGAAAATATTAAATATTTTCCTTCAAATTCTAGATAGAATTATAATATTCTTATTTTATGAGAAGTGGAGAATAGGAAGACTATAAACATGCCATTAGAAGAAAAAATTCTAGTCCACATTCACCTTGTCTCCCTTTGACCCTGACACAAGGGTGAAAGAAGCTAACTTGAATGAGGTCAGAAGTTCTCAGCCGAGGTCTGACAACCTATTTGGATTTCTGCTATCCTGAAGTCCAGGTGGAAACAGAGTAGTCCATGGTTGGTTCATTATCCTTCAAATGGATGTTACTATCTGCTGTAATGAAGAAGAGTTCCCAGGCCAGTCTGTTTGGGTCTGGAATGAATGTAAAATGGGAAAAACAATGAAAAAATCTTCAAAGATTCCCCATTCTTTTTCTCCAGTAGGTTACTAATAAAATATAAAAACTGCTTAAGTCATAATCTTGTTATAGTCAGTCCTGTTTGGACCATATATTCCTTTGGACAGGAACCATGTCATATAGTGGATCTGCAATACAGAATCATCCCAAATGGGGGAGACTGCCTAGGGCTAGGTGTGGGACAGCAGCAGCCACAGCCCAGAAGAGCTTCTACTAATTCAATTCCTTTATTCCCTCAATCAAATAGCTGTTGCATTCCGTTGAATGCAGTTTGGCAGTGAAACGTATAAACAAGTTTATTGTAGCGTTTCAGCCTAGGGTAGAGAGCTGTTTGCTGGCACTGAAGTGTCCTAAACCTTCCAGGCAACAGATTACGGTTGAGTCAGTTTTTCTAATCTAGTCCTTGGCTCTGCAAGATGTGAATGTGTCAGTAAGCAGAGTTTGGCCAGCATGCAGGGAACATGCCCGGACAATCCGGCACAGTTACATATGTGATACATGGTGTAGGTGTGAAAACACAATATTCACATCCATTCCAGCAGCAGTCCTGCGCCACCTCCTTTCTTCCCATGCCTACAAAGTGTTTGACTAAACTAGTGTTGTGTTTTGCTCTGTGCCACTTTGAAATGTAACTCTACCTGGAGGCATAAATTAAGTCACTGTAGCCTTTAGATGTAAATAAGATTGAGTTTCGATCTGTTGAAGTCCAATCAATTGAAGAAATAAAGGAATCAAATTAGTAGAAACTCTTCTGGGCTGTGGCTGCTGCTGTCCCACACCTTAAAGGCTGCTGTGTTAGTTTTGGATTAGACATGTCTAGGGCATGTTCACTGAACATCATTCATTTGAACAAAATTCTGTAGTGGTTATGCATATGATACTAGAAGTGAGTATTTAAGGAAGATGTTGCTGACTCATAGACCTGTGAGATAAGAGCACCATTCAGAGAGGACACAATAGCTGACTTGTTTGCCAGCTTGAATAGAAAGTTAATATTCAGTAGGACTGTGTGGGCTCAATGTGTTTACTGATAAGTAGAGTATCTTGTGAAGAAAGAAATATGGAGCTTTGAAATCTGGAGACTCAAGGTTCAAGTTACTTATGGCATCTCTGATAAAACTATTGCTCAGCAAAATGAGGAGTTTGTTTGGAGGACTCTCTATTTGTATTTTTCAGTTTGTCATTTAATCTGGTTGTGAATTCTATAAATTGTGAGTAAAACGTATTAGTACATGGGATGATTTGACACGCATCACAGGAACTGTAGCAGTCATCTCCGTGCTGCATCAAAGAAAAGATCACCTTGGCCAAAGAAGCAGAAGAGCTGGAATCTGAGCCAGTGGTAGAGCCAAAATCATAGAATAAACGTGTCTTCAAACATCAAATGTTATGGAGGATGCCTAAAATTTGTCTAGGTGGTTGGGCCTTCCTCTAAAAGCTGTCTTGCAGCAGGCTGATTAACATGGACATGCTTCTAGGTATCTATCTTCTTTTTGCTATGGAGACAAATCAGTTTCTTTATAACAGCTTCTGATATTTCAGACAGCCAAGGATTATGACAGGATGAAATGCTTCTCTGTTTTTAATTATCATGTTTTTAATTTGAATTTATCAGGAGACTGGTTAAGTAGAGTCTGCAAAATTGTCAGGCAAATGAATCTTCTAAAAATAAAATGTTGTTAGCAAGATATTCAGCATGCGTAAGATGGAGTTTATAAATAGGTTTAGGAAGAATCAAGCTTGTTATAAAATAAATCAAAGATGGATTTTTAGGGATATGGCCACATTTCAAATTTATTTTAAATGAGCCTAAATCCTGACTGTGGGGATTTTGACTCATTCTTTCTATGGTACCAGGTATTCTCCAGAGCCCTGCAATAAATGAACGATATGAAAACCATGTGTGCTAGAAAGCAGGCATAGAGCTGTCTGCTAGCAGGAATCAAGTAGTCTCAATCACGCAACATTAATGTGCAGCTTCTCTCCACCACCCTTTTCTCCTTTCTCAAAAGCCCCTTGGTTTGTTTCCCCCCCCCCCCCTTTTTTTTTTCCTCTTTTTTTTTTTTTTTTTTTTTTTTTTGGTTGCTCAGAAATGTCACATGTGGGCCTCCCAAGAAAGAGAAGTGCCTATGTGAGTGGTGGTGGGCCACAGGCATCAGTTAGCTGGGTGCGTGGTTCAGGACAGGAAGGTTTTGCAATGCCAGCTGCAATGGGAGCCAGGCCTGGTGGAGGGACACGGTGAGAACAAGGAGCAGGTGGCAGAGAGATGGATTTGGTGCAAACCCAATCCCGAGACAGCTGTTTCTAAGGTAATGGGAAATTTCCTCAAACAAAAATTTACCTTTGAGGACATGGAGATAATTCTCTATAAACACTTTTTTGACATACCATCAAGGGAAAAAAAAAAGTACCTAGAACTAAAACCAATGCAGAAGAAAAAGGTGTCTCTTTTTCATGCTTATTGTGTTTGGGGTTCTTATTTTCAGTCTCAAGTGATATATTTAACGAAAATTATTTTTAAAACCAGCAAAGAATGAAACAAAGAACAAAAAGGATATACATCTCTTTCATTGCTTTCAGATTCCTTTGTTGGCAGGCTACTTTCTGTTACTTGCACTCACATTTTGCTACCATATTGCAAGCATTGCTTATGGCCAGCCTTTACTGTAATAAACAAGAAATAGTTTTATTAGAAGTTCTATTTAAGAACATGCATATTCTATCTGACTACTTCACAATGCAAAAACCATTTCAGAGAATTGCATCATTTCTATCATTTAAGAACTTGATTGGGATGTCAAGAGCCTAGCTTGATTCCAGAAGCTTAATCTCCATGTACTAATATGTTCAGAAATTGCTGTTCTATTTTCTGACTTACTGGTCAGAACTGGAGACTCTGGGAAATGCCTGTATTTTTACAAACCCCCCTACATGTAAAGCTGTAGAACAAAACTCTTTTTGACTCCTTCCCCCGATTGGAGTATTTCCTTTCCAGGAACAAACTTGATAGAAATGAGGAAGTCACCTAGGCTTGGATTACATATGATTACATATTATTTTTGTGGAATGGAGCAAACTGACAAGGATCAGTGGGCTTGAGCAGATCAAGGGAAGCTGAGTGATCACTTAAGAATGATGCATTTGGGCTTGTACGTGACATTGCATCTGCTGCTTTTGAACACCCTTTTTCTGACTGCAAAAAAAAACACCTTGTCAAGAAAAGATTGTCTTTTTTTATCAATCATTTTGTGTGTTTGTATGGCTCCTTACAGGTAAACTGAAAGTGAACTGAGAGAACCATCATTTTCATTCTGAAAAGTTAAGGATTTTACTGAAAAGTTAAGGGCTTACTAATAGTGGAAACTACAAACAATTACTGCCTTTTAGAATCCTGCTTCATATCTTATTCCATGATGAGTGGATAATGATCAGTGCCCATATGTAAGTGATGCATGGTTGATTACAGTATGTTCACCAAGGTGCATACTGGCTGACTGGAAATATCAGACAAATATCAGAGTATGTTGAAGCACTTTCTTATAGGGCCAGATTCCTCCTCTGAGCTAACAGCTGTTGTTCTAAAGTATATTTAATGCCTCAAACGTTTGAATTGATACATGCTAAAAAGTATGGAAGGAATTCAGAGATGTAACAGCGATGTATAGCTCTCAATTCAGAAGTGATTTAGAGATAATGTGAATAACCCTTAATAAGTAAAATGGTGAGTGAAACACCAATGCTCATACTCAGCTGAGTTTTATCTGCTTATAAACATGCATTATACATGTGGTTATTTTCATTTTAAAGTTGTTCACTGAAGAGGATAGTATGCATGCCTTCTAGTCTCGAGATAGCAGAATCATGATCTCTCATGTCACATGAACAAAAAGAGGGATTTTGTATGGGGTTTTTTCAGTTCTCTAATTTTGTTTGGTTTTGTTTTTTTTTTCTGAAACACAAGCTGGAAACCACATATAATGTCTCCTAAAATAAGCACCATCCTCATTCATGGAATCTGCCCAGCTCCTATTTATTTGGTAAATGAAACCTCTAAACATACATCCAAGGCATCCCAGGGTGCTGTTATACTATTAGTGCTTGGCAACCTTTACTTAAGTGTGTAACCTTATAAATGACTTGTCAATGAGCCAGTTGTGTTAGAACCATCACAATCAGTTAGAAAACTTTGTTATTCTCTTTTCTGAGAGCATATCATGAGCCAGCAATGCTTGTTCCTGTAAGAGAGGTTTGTCTTATTGCATCCATGAAGGAAACTGTTCCTGGTACATTTGACACTAATTTCTATCGTACTGCTTAAAAGGCTTGGTTTTAGTTAGGTATCTAGGGAACTGGTTCCAGAATTCACATTATCCTAATTAGTTTAGCAGAAGGACGCAACTCAGTGCACTTCCAGGCCGTTATTTCACCCTTCAGCTAGTTGCAGAATACTAAAGGAAACAGATCGTGTGATTTTTTGCGTTCCCCAAAATACACCTTATAGCTGTGCCCTGGTGTCAGAACAGTCAAGCGTGTAAATAATGAAAACGTGACAAATGCTCATTGTTGCAAACTGCAGGAAGTGACAGCGACTTCAGCAGCAGCTAGTGTCACATCGCAGTTTGTGGCACTTCCTTTTCAAAAAGGGGATATCACAAATGAAAAAGCAGTGGCCTTGATTCATCTTCCTAATGGTACTGTTATTGAGGGAGTGAAGGCCAGAATTTTGATGCTAGTTTTATATTTTAGAGGAAATACACCGCTGTCTGCAGTGAAACAAAGAAAACGCCTTCACGAATGGGACTAGGAGGCCAAAGATCTGAATTCCAGTCCTAGCACTGTATACTATCTAATAGTACCTAGAAACTGCAGGGGGAGGGGGTTTGGTGTCTCATTTAAAGCAGAGGTAATAATAGTGATAATGCTAAAACTGTGACTGTTACTATTACTGGTGCTTTGGAGTTGTTCTTTCAAATTTTGAGTGGTGTTTTAAGGATGGCATAAGGTCAGAAGGGGCTGGCTGACCATTGCAGCCACAAAGTGTGATGTGTTACATCACATGGAAGGGGCTGATGAATACCCTGTGGTCCTGATTTCCAGCTCTGTGACTGACTTTTGGCTGTATGAAAGTGGATACAATATGGGAATGTACTGCCAAGTGGAGCTTGTGGTGAAGTAGCAGCCTCTCGGTGACAGACACAAACTGAAATGTAGTTCAGTGGCAGAGGTGACCCTCAGTCTGGATGATAGCCGTTGTCAGCTTTCAGCTGGTGGGTTCCACATCCAGCTCATGAAAAGCTGCCACTTGTCTTGCTGTGCTGAGCTGGGCCCTGCATGTTTGCAAACGTAGCAGTGTGTGTTCCGTGTTTCCTGTTCTCTGCTTTCCGCTCTGCAAGGAATGGTAGTTGAAGACACACCTTGCCTATCTTACCTTTTAAGACTTCCTATTGTTTCCAAGTTCTTGTCATAGGTGGTAGTGGCTTGGTTTTGGAGGTGAATCCTTTAGGTGCCAGGTTCCTATATATTAGGTTCTCCCATAAATATTTTGCCTGGTTTACTTCTTAGAATCAGTTACTTTTTGACTCCTTTGAGTCAAATTTGACTACAGTTTTGCTTACTTTTTGTAGGAGATTTATCTCTAGACTAAAGGTCATACTGTGGATTATCTTGTCGACCCAAAATAGCTGATTTTAACACATTTTCTTTTTTCCCTCTTTCAAATAAATCCTTCTGTTGCTCTGTAGCAGTGCCTTTTACTAAAGAGAGCTATTGCTGTGCTCCCTTGTTCTGGCACTTTGTTAGGAATGTGCCTAACATACAAAAGTGATGGCTTACTGGGCTTTCAGCAGTTCTTGGCCAATTTCAAAATTAGGATCAGTATTTTATTTGGAGCTCTGTGATTCAGTTCAGATCTCTCTAATTCTCAAGGGGGGGGCTGCTCACAAGGGGAAAAAGTCAGTTATCCTACAGACTTGTCTTCAAATCCCTACATAAAACACCAACTTAAAAGAACAGCCTTGTAACCGAGATGGGGCATGAATTGTCTGTAACCTGATAGAAAGCTTAAAGTAGAGCACCACTATAAGAAGTAAGGCCAGATGTCTTCCTTTTCTCATTAAGACTCTGTTTAGACATGTGTACAATTCCTTTGTTTTGGAACAGTTTCATCGTATCTGTTTCTATACATCTGCTTCATCACTGGTATATGGATCAGACATAATGTTACTGAAAGCCTACTCGCATGCAATAGACCTGTGTTTCTAAAGAGGAGCTCTCTCTCTGATTCTTTCAAAGATGTTAGCAAATTCTGCACCATATTGAGTGGCCTTTGGCTGCAGGTAAAGAATCCAACAGCTTGTGGGAGTGCTAATTAGAGCTAATAATAACTTCAGTGACCTGCCTTGGCTTTAAAATGCCTGACAGAAATTACCCTGTCCTTGAAGGACAGAGATTTTGTTTCTGTGCACATCTGATGAGGAACATTCATGCCTTCACGTTTCTGTTTAGTGATCACACAATTAACTAAGTGGGTGCTTGTGTGTGAATGAAGGAGAAGTGGGTGGTGTTGAGGAATCGAGAGGAAAAAAGGCAAAGAGATCTCTCAAAAATACGACACCAAAATTCCATTATTGGAAGAATTTCTCTTGTAGGCTAAATAGCCTTGTTAAAACCAGAATTAATAGTATGAAAGCAATTAGAGTAGGAATTGGATTATTCATAATTAAGCCTTTTCTCTCGAATTTTGGTACTTTTTCCATGGTTAGTTTGTTGAAATACGTACAGAGGGTCTGAGGGAAATGCAAGCTTTAATGTCAGCAAGTACCCAAAAAGCTCAAAGATACGAGATTTTTATCTGGCTGATAAGTTGTACCATAAGATGGTGCAGGAAACAATTGTATTATCAATGAGATTGCCCTAGACCTCTCAATGTGGACATTATTAACACTAGCCAGAAAAAAATAAACTGCAGCTGTTGTTGAGCTGTTACTGAAATGATAAACCAGGGTTTTTTGCTGGCTTCTCTTTCTATTGCGGGGGCAGATGGGCAGACAGATGACACTCAAAGGTTAGGGTCTGTAGTTCTTAACCTAGACATTTGGCTGCAGCACTGCCTGGGCAACTCTAAGCAGACTTTGTCCCCATCTTGCTGCCACCTTATGCCTGACCTCCTGTAGTCCCCATCATTGTCCCAGCACAGCTGCTCGCTTGGTTGCACGGTGAACAAGATCAGGGAGCTGATCCAGCTAAAAGCAGGATCTCCAGGAAAACATAGGATTATTTTTCAGCTGGATCAGCTCCCAAGCTGTTCTGCTGCAAGCAAGCTATGCTGGCACAATGGAGAGGCCTATGAAATACCTGCAACAGTGACCTGAGGCAAGGTCTTCTTAAATTGTTAATGTCATAAAGTGTGTAATGAGCTACAGACTTTCCCTTTAGCTTTAAAACATCTGCCATCAATGAACACTGGTTAAGTATAAAACTTGATTTTCCTCAGAGCTGGCCAGATGTGGAATGTCATCCCTTCTCTTTTATTAATATAAATATTGGATTTTCTCTTAGATTCTTATTTGGCTTAACTCATGTCCTTAGTCTCATTTTGGTTACACTGTTAAAGGGCATTCTAAAAATCAGAGAAAAGAATATTCACATTTGATTGCCTTATGCCAGTCAATTAAGCTTGCTCAGGAGCACAGTTATGGGCTGAGGAATTAACCTGCTGTGCAGCAAGAGGGGAAATGTTGTTTTACTGCATTTTCCAACTACCCACACCATCTAAGAACATACAATATACAATCAACATAGAAATTCCTAGGTAGTGCCAGCTCATTCAAAAACCATGGGGAAATCTACTACCAGCTTTAATGAAATTTGATTTTACTTAGGATAATTTCAATCATAATTAATTTTACTCAAGCAAAAAACAAAGATTATTTAATGAAATAAAGGAATATCTGAAACACACAATCTTTCATCTGGAAATTTTAGGGATACAGAAAGTTCTGTAGTACAACAGTTTTGTGGCTGTGTTTACTTTGAAAAACAATACAGGTAGTCAGTAGCTGAATTGTTATTTAGAGCAGATAACTGAATAACTGTAAGAGAAATCTTTAATACTTGCTAAAAACCTGGTCTAAAGAGGAGATGAGAAGCAATGGTGTGCTGGAGTTGCAGAGTGCTGAATGCTGATCTGATGCCTGTGAGAAGTCCTTCCAAACCTAGAGTGCCAAGTCCCTGAATGGATGCAGTGGAACTCTCAGATTTCTGCAAGTTCAGTTCCCTTCTGCACAGCAGGATTATCATGTTCAAAGTATTCAAAACCAGAAGAGTTTGGGGTTTTTTTGGGGAGTTGTTTTTGGGTTTTTTTAAGCCAGTTTAAGAACTAATGTTGCTTGATAGATGGAAACTAATAAATATTTCTGATCCATCAGCATATCAGCTATTTGATGGTATTCAGGGGAGTAACATTTTGTTTAAATGAATGGCTTGATCCATGTTAAGGTTGTGCAGGTATCCTCAATGGAATTCATTGACTAGCACTTAATGTTTTGTAAAGATGAAGATTTTTTTGTGGATATAAGATCTTCATAAACTGGACTAGAAAGAGAAAAAGATAGAAAAGGGCACAGAATTGTAAGAGAAAATCCAAACAAATCTGAAGTGCAAGTCCTATGAATTTAATAAAATTCCAGAGGTGCGTCTGGGAGAAGGGAGATGCAGAGATTCCTCTTGGATGGAATAATATGTCACACTCCTGCTTTTATTTTTATTCTCTAAGAACCCCTGTGGTAATTGTCTTCATTTCCGCTACCTAGAATTCCTTATAGAAGATACAGTGTAGCCAGCAACCCTTCCCATTGCCACTTAATCTGAGCTATGATTTGGGGAGATTAAAATAGTAAGCAGCACAACTGACTGCTTTGGGGCTGTAAGGTTTGTCCATTTGCTTCAGTTAAGAATCTCTGCTGCATTCCTTAGAAACACTGACACTACTAAAGCCATTGGGTGCTGAGACACATTCCTTGGCTGAAGTTTTTTAGAAAAGTTCCTTTAAATTAACATATTAAAGTAAAAGATCACGTAATGGTCACATAGCATGAGGAGGGACCAAGGCATGCAGGAGGATCATGCAGAACTCTGTCCAGGAAAGAGTTTTTGGAAAGGGTGAATCCTAAATGTATCTGTGCCCTAGGAAAAACGTGGAAACCTCCCAGTGTTCTCCATAGGACACACTATTCTACTGGTGTAGAATGAAGGCTGAAGGTCACCATTATATATATACACATATATATACACACACACACATATATACATATGTGCTCTCACACATACGTATGTATGTGTGTGTGTATATATATGTAATCAATGGTATTTGAAATGTTGTTATTTATTGACCAGAAAAATGCTTTCAGTGTTTCTGTTTTCTATACGGACCTTGGTGTGCCATAGAGAGCACTATGTACAGGTCAGATGGGACTAGCTGGAATGTTGTCCTTTTGGTGAAGGCAATGCACAGATGCTCTCACTGTTATATTGCAGAGTACTGTAGTATGCAAACAAGCTTGGGGATAATGGAGTGCTTACTACCCAGTATGTATGAAGATGGCAGAATTACAACCATAGTAGTCAATGAAACACAGAAGAGCAATTTCAGCACTGCACACTGACATTATTTTGTTTAGGAACCTTTTGAGAGCCTAATTGGGCAAGCAATAGATTAAGATTTCTGATACAAACACCTCATTTCAGTATCTCAGCTTTCAGGGCTCTTCGATGTCATCTAATAAGAAAGGAATGATATATTATGTTCCTTACAAAAAAGTGTTCCCAATTAAAAGAACAAGCGTTAATTTCTATTCCCAGTTAAGCAGAAGGTAAGCATGGTGGATAGAGAGCACAGTAGATTTTTAGATGACGTGCCAGCTGGCTTTCTGTGTAGTTTCTAGCCCTGCAGAGGTCCAGTCACCAATGCTTTATGCAGGTAGCTGAGTTTTTGTATTAATGTTCTAAGTTCCCTTCTTTCTTTTAAGTTTTGCCTCCAATTTTACAACCTGCCCTGCTCATTTCTGCACTAAC
Source organism: Nestor notabilis (assembly GCF_000696875.1). Taxonomy (NCBI): domain Eukaryota; kingdom Metazoa; phylum Chordata; class Aves; order Psittaciformes; family Psittacidae; genus Nestor; species Nestor notabilis. Next base: position 8,394 of record NW_009915182.1, on the reverse strand, counting down.
ATAAGAGGAGGCCAGAGAATTAACTGTGATCTAGTCACAGTTCCCTCCATCTACTCTGGAGGGAGGAATGCATCCTGTCCATTAAACTCTGTAGTGCCTCTTGAAAAATATACATATATGCTTTGGGGTTACTTTCAAGTATTCCAGTAGTTTTTTAGTATAGTTTTTTTATTAGTATAACTAAGGAGCATACACACCTCTCCCACACCAGTCCGATAGAATCCCTAATTTCAGTGGCTTTGGGAAATGCAGATGTCATGGTTTGAGCCCAGCCAGTAACTCGGAGCCACACAACCACTTGCTCACTTTCCCCCTTTTTCCTCCCCCTGCTCCCAGAGGGATGGGGAGGAGAATCAAAAGAATGTAACTCCCATGGGTTGAGATAAGAGCAGTTCAGTAACTAAGGTGTATACAAACCACTGCTGCTACCAATAATAATAATAATAATGATAAGGGAAATAACAAGGGGAGAGGATACAATTGCTCACCACCCACTGACCGATACCCAGCCCGACCCAAGCAGTGATCTGGGCCTTCCGGGTAACTCCCCCCAGTTTCTATCCTGGGCATGACGTGCTGTGGTGTGGAATAGCCCTTTGGCCAGTTTGGGTCAGGTGTCCTGTCTCTGCTTCCTCCTGGCTTCCCCTCCTCCCTGGCAGAGCATGAGACTGAGAAAGTCCTTGGTCGGAGTAAACATCACTTGGCAACAACTAAAACCATCGGTGTTATCAGTGTTGTTCCCAGGCTGAAAGTCAAAAACACAGCACTGCACCAGCTACTAAGAAGGAGAAAAAATGACTGCTGTAGCTGAACCCAGGACAGCAGATTAGCAAACATGGAGTTAAACCTTAATTGATATCCTCCAGCATCCCTTATGACCCACTGTTGTTTGAAGGGAGAAGAGTGGTGCTTGGAAGACAATAAAATTCTTCAGTCAGACACTACAGATTATCTGCAGACTGAGATGCATAAAGTAGAACCACGATTGGTTTAAAATATAAAAGATTTTAAAATGAAAAATTTAATCTCAGCAGTGTTTCTATATATTTGTTAGCAAAGTTAGCATTAAAATATGGGAAAACATGCCAGTGTAGCAGAATGTTATGAGACTTGACAACTCCAGAGGCAAAGCAAGATAAAACATGCATATACTTTTCTTTTTGTCCCTGGACCTGCTCTGTCATCATCTCCCCCATGGGTCAGTACCTTCCTCTGTAAGTAGTCTCCATCAGTTTCACTTACAGAGTAAAGCAGTCTGCAAAATTACAAAATGGTATTTGGATCAAGTAGTTCAAAATAGCTGAGATTTTGAGGCTTTCTCTAATAAAAATTGGTATTTCAGATGGGACATGGTGGTTTTATTGCAGAGCAACATGTTTAGACACCTTCTCCACTCATATTCAGTATTTCTAGATTTATTTTTTGTCACTTCCATTATGTTATTTACCTGACAGCAATTTGTTGCACTTGGAGCAACACCATGAAGTCTGGAGGCCACGTAGATGCCCAAATATAAATATTATTGTTGGTAAAAGATTTTACTGGACTGGAAAGCAAATTGGAAAGGGCAGGAGAATGTCTGTGAGTACTTTTAAGCAACAACACCCATTTCCACAACCATCATGCAACCATGTATTGGAAGCATTTCAGTACCAGCAGAAGCTTTGGTTGCCTGATCATAATAGGTGTGTGTAAGGTTGTGCAATCCTGTGCAGTTAATGCTTCCTGAGAATATTAGCAATTGTAGCATGGTTTGCTTTTTAGATTAAAAGGAACAAGCAAGAAGGATTTCATAGTGATAGCACTTAAATCCCAGTGCATTTCGGTAGAAGCAGGGCTGTGACGTGTGACAGTGGTCATTCTTTTACTTGGAACATAGACATAAGGTTTATTTCTTTTTTTTCTTTTTCTCAAGAACTGTATTTCACATTTGGCCTACTGCCAAAGCAGTGAACTTTATCACCCAGTCTTGGCATCTGCAGCTAGATGGCCCCTTCTGTCTCTTTTGCCAGTTATTGCTTATGTTGCCAGGAAATCTTAATCATGCTGCTTGGAAGTGGCTGCTGTCCCATCCACCTGCTGCCAAGCTATTCCACTGTATAAGGAGACTGACTTAGCTTCAGAAAAGAGTCTCTTATCTCTAGGTAACATATAGGAAAAAAGGTCACTGTGCTAAGGCCACCCTAGGGGACCATATGGTGTTACAAGCTACATCATCAGTATTGCACTGCTGTTGAAGCAAAACTATTATTAACCCTTAAGCGTCATATGGATTGGGCGTAACTATGTTTTGCAATATAAAATGTGCAATATAAACCTGTAGTGAACCACAAAATAAGCAGAAAAGAAAAATATTCTCTTTAATAATGGAAGTGTTTATTGATACTTTCCATTAGAGCTATATATATATTAAAAACACAACTATAACCTTCTCTAGTTTGAGAGAAAAAGGAAGAAAATCAGTTAAGCAATTAGATTTCACTGCCACATAATCAGGAAATGTTCTGTATGTTCAAGTTTCTGAAGTACCAGATGAGTTCAACCACTATTCATACAGGAGTCGACAGAATATAATGCCTAAGTAAAGTGAATATCAATTCAAGTTCCTCATTAAGAAGTTCGATCACTTGCATTAGTAGAAATATTGATGCTTGTTTCATGCATGGGTAGTTCCTCTCTCGATCGAGTTCCCAGTATTGTCTCTTTTCAGGGGAGAAAGCAAAGGGTCTTCAATTACTTAGTCCGCAGTTATATTTTGGACTCTGGTGAAAATTTATGTCTGAAATTCTATTTGTAGCTTTCTCCAGGTGGCAAAGGGAAGAACAGCTGGTTTGGGTACTAGAAATTTTGGTAGAATTCTAAGACTTCAGAGAGCATCGCAAATGCTGTGTACGCATACAGCGTTCCTAAAACACTGCCACTTGGAAATACATCCGTAGAAATTTTCCTAATAGCATAACATAGCTCACTGGTGGAATTTGTTAGTACCTAACATCCTGCCTTTCAACTTCCAGGGCTTCATGGACCAATGTTATGGTATGTGATAAAACATAGCTGCTGAATCCCTGTTTAAATGATCTAACTAGAAGTGACCTGATTTTCAGGTCAGTGGTGATGCACAAAATCCCCTGAAGTAAATTACAAATATCAATGGGTTTTAGCCTTGTTTCCATAAGCTGTAATCATGGTATATTTGTGCATATGAAGAAGAGGGGGAGAAAGAGAATAATTCTTTTTATTAATTTTTTTTTAGCCAATTGAAATCCAATTTACCAAGAGAATGAGGTATCAAGTATTAAATTCCTACACGTTTTCTGAACATCAGCAGCTTGATAGAGAATAGACCCTTATGTCAACACATTTGCTATTGCATTAACATAGGGTTCAGGTAAACATTTAATTCTAACACTGCTTATCCATAAGGCTTAGCTGTTACCTTGCACTCCATTTGTCATTTGGAGTTTGGAGAAACTGCTCATCAGACAGGGAAACTCAGAGAGGACTGGCTTGTGCTTGAGTTCCACTCATGCAGGCGCTAATGGCTGCAGCTAGCTCAAACCATTTTGTCCCTGAAATTTGGTCTTTGAGCACCGATACCAGACACAGGAGACTAGGAGCTTCCCGCCTGGTGCAGTGAGCAGCCCTGAGCCAGTCACTACCTGATCTGTGAGCCTGTCTGCATTAGCTAGTTGATGAACACAAACATACCCTTGAAACAGTCACGGCATGTATGCAGAGCAAGGCACAAAGGGCTAGGTAGCACCCATGAGGTGGTGACAGTAGTGCAGGGCTGGGGAGAGAGACCATGGAGTGGATCTCTGACTGAAGAGGGTCTTACCAAGGGTTATCTAAGGTACATGAGGAAGCTGGAGTGTGCTGGGACATTTATGGGTACCACGGGGAACACTAAGTCAGGGGGTAATTCAGGACTATAGAGATGCTGTAGAAATGGGGAGAAGGAATTGAGAATCTCTGGACAAGAATGTCATTGAAGCACAGCTGGAGTTAAAGATGTGAGGACTTTGGGATACATAGAATCTAAGTGACTGGAAACCAAGCATACTTGGTTCTGCTGCTCATGGAAGTACTCATGTTAAATTCAAAGTTGAGTTTGAACTTGTAGTTGGACATTTTAGCCAAGAAGTTTCAATCAGAGGAACAGATTACTGGGCCATTCTGTCACATGAAAGGGATTGATTTACTATCTTAGTTTTCTGCCTATGCTCGAAAATTATAGTTTTCTCCAAAACTGGAAAGAAGACTGGATTACTAGTACCCTGTGAGCTTGTTGGCTTTATTTTGTGTTCTTCTGTCATTTGTTACAATCCCAACCACACAGAATTCATGTGAAGTAAAGGCACAGATTATTGTTACACTGAAAATCTTTCAAGGAATTAAAAGGAAGGTCTCTACATTTTTAGTATTTATCGTAGGCTTTAAAGAAATGTTAGATAGTAAAAGTGATCTTCACCTTCAGTGTCAAAGGTAACCATCTCATCATCTTGGCAGACATTAGTTCCTATCTCTGCAGTTTAAATAGCTTGTGAATCTTCTGTGTTTCTTACATTTCTAATAGTTTTTCAGCCTCCAGCAGAAATGACTGTTTTGGTAGTTTTTACAATCTGCTATGGTATACTCCATGTACACTGCATTTTATTGAGGAATTTTATCTAGGCTTTGGAGGATTTGATGTACCCAACACATCTTTTATGACTCCGTAATATGATTGGGGAATAAAGAAAACATAGCAGCTGTTCAAATTTCTGTATAATCCATTCCCATGGTCTGTTATAATCTTCAAGTGTTAGTACTGTAATACTTAAAACACAGCAGAACTGGACAGCAGCTAAGATGTTACCTTCTTGTTTGGGAAAAAAATAGTCTAGCCTCAAGTGCCAGCTGTGAGACTGTGAAGTAAAAGTGCTTGCTCAGTAACATGCATTCTCATGTCAACTACTGTATATTTTTGCTCTACACAATGGAGTAGCATAATGAAATATATTCCTACCTAGTTTTATGTTTCCATGAGAAAAATCAAAATAAATAAGAGCTTATGTTTAAATACTTTTAGCATTCTTCTAGAAAGAATCATCTTGGCTCAACTTCAGGGATGTTATTTTTAGGTGCTGATTTCTGGTCTTTTTCTGGGATGCTGCTTTTAGATAATGAAATTTTGCCAAAAACTGCCAAACTATTTCCTGTTATATAAAGAAACCCATGGCATTTCAGAGACACTCTGTGGCTTTTTAAGAAATAACTTCTGTGTGTGTTTTAAATGAGGTGTTGTGTTTGCTTGGTAATGCAGTCCATTTCATTCAACACCATTAAGTATAAAATAAGAAGCTATAACCTGTATTTATGTACATAACTTGATCAAAATGATTTACATACACCTATCTACAGTGATTTACCTGCTTCTGTCTAATTCCTATACATTTTGTTTTGTAATGTAATGTCTTTAACAGAATAATACAGAGAAAATAGAAGCAGGGAGGTGATTACTTGCCAGCTACAAATAAATGAGAAGGACTTTTACACAAGGATTGTTCTTTTAAAGGATGGTTCCGGTATAGGCAATTGCTTGTGCTAAAATTACATACCAGAGACTCAGTGAGAAGGCTTTGTACCTTCTTATAGTTATATTGATTATTGCTGCAGTTCCCGCTAAAGCAAGAACAAGCAAGCTCCAGGGTAGAAGGATATTGAGATAAAATACAAACTATGGTCACTGGAAGCTGTCTCCACTTGACAATGTCAAATGGCCTCTCATGTAGGGCTAAAAACTTCACTGCCCTTCTTAGTGAGGATTAATGCTTTATTGCCAGTTGCATATGCCATTGTGGCAAACAGATTTGCCTTAGTGAGAACTGAAATGAGGAAAAAGACTCCTTAATGTTGCTAGGTGTGGCTGACACATCAGAGCTGATTTGGGGGAAGACAGAACTAGCTGAGCTATACTGTTCAATGAAATGATAACGGAAATAAGTGAAATTTATTTGAGAGCATGGAAATACATTGTCTTCTGGACAAAGCTGCTGTGGCTGAGGTCAGATTGGGGAAGGTGAAGTGGGGTGAAAGGGGCAGAAATATACATTAATGTAAATGGGTAGTTGAAATCAGAGTTGCACTGATTTAAAACTGACAGGAGATAAAGATCCGAATTCAACACAGTGGAGTATCAGCGCCTTTAACCTTATAGCTGCTCTCTGTTAGTTAGGCTCTGGATAGCATCTAGAGGAAATCATGGTAGGTATTTTTTGCATTTTTAGAAATGTACCTGCTTTGCTTCTTAAATCGGTCTCTTGCTTCAACATACTATGAACTAGGCATATCTGCTAGTGCTAATATGACATGTGACCTGTTTTTTGTGGCCCACAAGCAAGGTTTTAAGCTGCAGAAGCAATGAGCAAACAAGTGAAGTCCGTTGACATAGGAGTACTAGGTCATGAGGGGAAATGGGGGTGGAGAGAGTGAAGTGACTGACCTTGCTGTAAATGGTGCTGCATATAGGGGTGGGTAGGAGAATGTGATCTGGCATAAGGCAAGACCTACGACTGAAGGAGATTAGGGGTGCAGAGACTTCCTCTCTGCCTAGTGTTTATACCTAAGGTGAACTTAAGCATACAGTGGACTCTGAATAGATCTGGGTAAAGATGATGTGAGAAGCCTCAAACTAAAGTTAGTGCCCTGATATTTGGTTCTCTCAAAAATACATAACTCAAGGTTTCTAAATAGCTTGCTAAGGTTCAGCAACTGTTAAGGATGTTCAGGCCTTGCTGCCTTGTAAACCAGGCCAAGTTATGGCATTAATTGAAATTTACACCTCTCATTGTGTTTTAATTCAAGGACTTTATATTGTACAAAATGAAACCCAAGGGGAAGTTTAATGTGCAGAATCAAAGAAGGGTGGTCCTGCCTCCTGTAGATTGGAATCACTGTGCCTATTACATATACACTATTTTTATGGCAAATGTTTTCTTAAACTGTTAATAGAAATTAACATAAAAGCAAACCTCAGCTACTGAAAGAAACCATACTTCGTAAATGTGCATTTCTTGCTTTATTTCCAGCTAAGAAGAAAGCTACATTTATCCCCCCTCAGTCTTAGAGTATTAGGAATGCAGTTAGAGAAGAAGGAAAACAAATGCTTGCTTTATAGGGCTCAACAATGAAGGCAAACATGGAATTGTCTTTGTCAATCACATTAGAGAGGTTTTAATAAATGCAGTTGTGTGATGCACTGCCGTACTCAACAGTCACACAGACACTGACATCATGTACAGTGTCACAAAAGTGTGGAAAATAGTTGTACAACCATGTAAATGATAAAGATCCTCCACAGTACTCTACAAAACATACTGCAGATGTATCTCACACAAAGATACTCATCACACTTGAGCTGAAAGGCAGCCTTATGTTAGGCAATGCAGGAAATGAAAGCTTGAACACTATGAGATAGCTAGAAATTTCTATTCGTAGTAGGAGACTGAAACTATTGGATAGAAAGTATTCTGGAAGTATGCAGCCCAGGAAGATTATAACTGATATCAATTCCATGTATATTTTCAAACCAATACATTTTTAAATTAGCTTCAGCAGAAGTTTTTGTTAAAGGTCGAATTACGTTAAGTCTGTAGTCTCAGAATGTAGATTTCCACTGATAAATGTTTGTTGTAATTACATTTTCCAGTAAACACAATTATAAATGCCGTATTTTAAGGGAACACAACACTTAAAAAAACCCAGAACCCAAACCCCAACATGCTGATGACCAGACAGTCAATACTGCTTAATTTTTATAGCATAAGAATTTCAAAGAAAGCTCATTATCACTATTTATTTTTGATAAGGTATTACCTTTTTTCTTTCCTCCATATGTGTTTGCTGGGATGATGATATAAGAAAGCAATAAAAATGAAAGAAGTTGCAAACTTTTCATTTCTTCTTTCTCTGAATGAATTGGGGAATGCACTGCTGAATTCTGCCAAGAGATGGGAAAAGGAGAGAATTACCAATGCTTTGCAAGAAATTGTTTGCCCATTAATCATTAACCTTGAATTCTCCTGTCCACTGCTCCAGTCTCTCCTTTTATGGAAGTCAAAATGGAATTTGCTGGTTTCCAACCTCTTCTTTTTCATTTTCTGCCACTTGTGGCAGAAATAATTTGGAACTGGATCCTTGTCCCTTTCTGAACAGTGCTCGGCTCTGAACACAGTGGGCTTCAGGGCATTTGTTCTCTGACATACTGCTAAAGGCCATGAGTAGCCATCTCAAATTTGGTTGGTCAACATCTCAGTCTGAACACATTGCGAAAGAGCTGAAGGTTAATCTAAATATTTCATTAACACAAACAAATCGCAGTAAGGGAAACATGAATACATATATATATATATA
>NW_009915181.1:7122-7816 GCF_000696875.1 Nestor notabilis | reverse complement strand
AAGGCAGTATATATTTTTAACTTTCTAAACTTACCTAGGGATGAGGACGTTCCCTTCCCCCCCATCATAAAACACCTAAGAGGCCATCAAACAGATATTGGTTAAATAGAAACAGAAGTGAAGGTTCAAATAAAACATCTGTATACAGCAACAGGCAAGGGAACTAAATAGAGAACTGATAACTATATGGGATATTGAGTGATGCCGTCTGCTATTAATACCATACATATGGCCTTCTGATAGATGGGAACTGACTAAAGTAAAGTGTGCAAAAAGATTTGCATGGAAATGAAAAACAAAATGAAAATAGTAACAACAGTGATTGTAATAACGATGCTTGTAGTACGATTAGAAGCAATTTCGCATATAACCTTTGATATGCATCAAAATGTATGGCTAACATGGGCTAATGCAACAGGTAATAGGGAATTTTGCTTAACGTTAACTCAAGTAGGGAACCCATTTCACAAATGCCTCACTGTCATCCCTTAGTTTGTACTTTCAGATTTCAAGGAATTTGTGGGAAATGAGACATTATTAAATAGCACAATGTTTAGTTCAATGCTTAATTCAATGCTTAGCATATCTAGCAGCTATAGCAACTTTAGCATACTCAGTCTTTTATTTAATTACTTATTGTAATGTATACTCCAATGTGCTGTGCAAAAAATGCAACAAATTGTAAAAACAGTCT
>NW_009915181.1:0-7097 GCF_000696875.1 Nestor notabilis | reverse complement strand
AATGTAAGAAAAACAAAAAGGGGAAATTGCAGGATCTTTCTTAAAGGGAAATGGGCATGCTTATATAGAAATGGAATAAGCCCTGTGCAAGGCTCAGCAAGAGCCATGTACTTGGCTGCTGGCTTGCTAAACAGACAAATGCTACTTGCAATGCATTGTCTGATCTTTTATGGCACATTGCAGAGCTTGCTGTGCCTTCCCTTTCCTGCTCAGGTATCATTAAACAAAATCTTTCTACACTAACCCTACAGATAGAAATCCTAGTCTGAAATGGAGAAAAATGGGAAAAAAATCCAACATTTTTAATGTTCATCTTGCAGGACTATGCCTTCTGTGTTTTTTCTGCATTTTCATCTACATGTTGGTTTTTAATTTAGAATTTATTGGATTACATATCTGGTCTCTAATCTAATATGTAACTCTCTGAACTGTTGAGTATATATAGATCCTTCATCATTTCAGAAGTGGTCCAGTTAATATGTTTTGAAAGAATGTCAAGGCACACATTTTAATAATTATAATCATTGCTAAATCAAAAATTTTATTTCAGAAGGAACTGTTTTGTAGCTACTCTCAGCAGGACTCCTAGTACTGTCCAGCTGACAAAAGGAGACATGTTGGAACTTGTTGGTCGTAAACCTTGGGAAAAGTAAGATAAGGATAAGAGCTGGCTACTCTCAGCAGGACTCCCAGCACCATCTAGGTGATAAAAGGAGACTGTTGGAGCTTGTTAGTCGTAAAACCTTGGAAAAGTGAGATAAACGCAGGCCCAGCGTTTGTTCATCAATCACGGGCTGGAAAGGTGGTGAAAAAAGAAAGAAGCCAACCTTACTTAGAAGAACTAACTTTGTATAAGAAAAGGATGTTACTAGGGGAGGTGTGAATGCCTGACTAGTAGTTTATCTTATGTTAGCCCATCAGTGTGTGCCTAATGTAAAAGATGGACCAATCGGTATGAGACACGCTAGGTAGGGACAAGTATAAATGTGTATGGATAACTGTAATAAAACGACATCTTGCTTGCATCAAGCTGCGTCCCGTCTCTCCGTCGCAGCACTGTTTCATAATGCTGAAATGGAAGTCTGATAGTAAAGTACTTAATGTAAGAAACATACATACGGCTTCTTGTCTCCATAACATGAACTTCTTTGTGAAGATGTTTGTTGCATGTCTGAAGATGGGATGAGAAGAACCTTGTTACTCAAAAATATCATCAGTAACATTAAATAAAAGAATATTAAAAATAATTTAAAAACAATTTAGATTCAAATAGAAGAACAAATAAAAGATTGAAGCAACATGTGCTTGTAAACTTCCTCATGTTCACTGCCCAAAGAGATTTCTGTCTTGTGATTTTCTAGGTTATTCTTCTTATTATCATAGTTGATGTCTTTAAGTTTGACCTCCCATTCTCATTCATCCCAACTTTCTACTACATAATTAGTGATGCTAGAGCACTCACATTAGATTTCAGTATAAAGTGTGAAAGTATTTTACAGGGTAATTTTCTTGCAATATCAGCATTCTGCACAGCTGTTTTCAGAAGAGCAGTGATGCCAGGATATACTACATCTTTCAGTTTTCATCAACTAATGGAAAAAAGAAGGCTAACAGACAAGAAATTAATTTAGAATCAAGATAAAATATATAATGAACATTGAAATGCTAGAAATGAGTGCTTTGAGATAATTTTAAATGATACATGTCCTTCTCAAACTAAAAAAATTGAATTCTTTGAAAACTGAGTAAAGTCAATAAAACCTAACCTGCAAGTATTATAAGCCCAGAAAACAAACAAACGGACAAGCAGAAACTTCAGAATAAAGGCATGTATAATTCAGTTTAAAGTCTCAGGTTTCACGTTTACGCTGTCAGATGAAATATCTTTAACTGTTGACACTCAGGAAATAGCTGAACATTACAAAGGCTTACCTCGCAATATGTTTCCATCCCTGTATGCATATGCATAAAAGGGTTTCTTTCCTAGCCATCCAATTATTGCTATCCTTACGCGATTTGCCAGAAATAAAGCAGTCTTACCACCTGAATCTCAGAAATGGGGAAAAATTCACAAAGCTAATGAATCTTTCTGGAAATAGATTCTAAAATACACTACACACAAACACTGCAGGTTGGATCATGAACATGTATGATAAGCAGTTTCTAAACCAACAAATATTGTTTTATAAAAATAAGTTGTTCTATTCCATAGAATGTCTGAAAATATATGAGGTACTGTCAGTCAATCACCCAGTGAATAAGAAAGTGAAAAAGGATAAAATACTTTACAAGGTATGAGTATAAGCCCAAGGAAGAAGGAAAGGTTCTTCTCAATTTCTTCACTGGGCCTGTGTACTGACTGACACATTATTGCCTGTTAACCAAGGAACAAAAATATGGAACAAATACCTTAGCTACACTATGGATGAATCCCATCTGTATTATATTATAGGGAAATCCATATTATTATAGGGAAATAATAAAAAGGGGAGAGGACACAACCGCTCACCACCCACGGCCCAACCCCCAGCCCAACCCGAGCAGCGATCCGGGCCTTCCAGGTAACTCCCCCCAGTTTCTATACTGGGCATGACGTGCTGTGGTATGGAATACCCCTTTGGCCAGTTTGGGTCAGGTGTCCTGTCTCTGCTTCCTCCCGGCTTCCCCTCCTCCCTGGCAGAGCATGAGACTGAGAAAGTCAGAGTAAACATTACTTAGCAACAACTGAAAACATCAGTGTTATCAGCGTTGTTCCCAGACTGAAAGTCAAAACCACAGCACTGCACCAGCTACCAAGAAGGGAAAAAAAAAAAGGACTGCTGTAGCTGAACCCAGGACAGTATGTAAAATTAAAACAGAGTGTAACATTCAATAGCATGTTTAAGTATTATCTGAATATTAATTAATTATTATTATCGCCCTTAGGCTTTTCAAAAATGCTTTAATCGGCAAGCTATTTTATTCCAAACTTACATGCCTATACCAAAACAGACACGAGTATGAACCAGGGTATATACATATTTTATTTTCTGGGAGGGTGAGACCACTGTAAATTCTGCAGCTTATCAATATGAACACAAAAAATATTAAGGTGAGTGGAGATAAATGGTGACTGTCTCCTGAGTTCACAGTAGGTCTTGTTTCTAGATGTGGACTGTCACAGTGTGACTGGGAAGAGTAATCTAAGATATCTGCAGTTTTAATTTTGTCTCTTGAAATTCAGAATAATTTTTTTTATTAGTTTCATAGGTTTTCTCAGATAATATTGGTAGAGAAAAATGAGGATAAATGGTTAAGGCTACTTCTAAAATCAACATAGAAGTTCATACACATACAGGAAAATCTAAAACTACATTGTTTTCAACTGTTTTTCATTAATGAGAATCTGATTTCAGTTGTTATAAACATATCAATTTTCAGTTACATCTTGAGTGTTGAAACTTGAAAACTGATTTACAACAGACTACCACACAATCACTACTTCACATAATTGCGTTTGATCTTTTGCATATTGAAAGATAACTGCCTTTGGCAGCAGAGAGCAGGATCATTAATATTTCTATTATTTCAACAGCCACTAAATTAATGTTCCACTTTGGATTGAGGCCATCTACTACTTCACTGTGAAAACCACTATGTATAATTCGACTGCACAGTATTTGCCTGTTAGAGAATAGTAGGATGTAGTTTGAGAAGGATAGATGTCAAAAGAGTAAAGTTAGAAACAACAGCCACACAAGTTTAACACCGAGACCTTGAAAGTGTCTTTTGAGCAGATGTTTAAACCTGGAAATGCCAAAATGTTGCAAATTCTTCATGTTTTAATCTTAAGTATTTAAGGGAAATAAAATTGTGTTGCATGATGCAGGCTTCAGTCTTAACAAGGTTAAAGGGATATCTTGTACGGACTAGCTATTTTTACTCCTAAGTACTGATGGGTACCAGTAAGTATGCGTATGTCTGATGTTCCCAAGAGCCTGAACTGACCTCTGCAAAACAGACCAACACTTAGTGCTCCTTTTAAACTACACATAATGATGATAGTGGTACTACAGCTCTGCCCTAATTTTTTATCAAAAATACTCGTTTATTCATGTGTCTAGTACCTTAACTCTTCCAGGATGTGGTACAAACATATTAAGTTTTGTTCTTTAGCCCAAGGGATTAGGACATTTATACACCCTTGTAAGTGTTCTTTTATGTTGAACAGACATTGTATAAAGAATCCTGGAAAAAAAAGACAAACGTTTTATCACTTGCTAATGAGTGACCTAATCATTAGTCAGTGGAGTCAGACTTTTCTGACAATCATCGCATTTTTTCTACATAGCTTCAGAAAAGCAAAATTACCCCAATTTAGAATAGGCTATACTCCAGCAGCAATAAAATACTCATGGAAGTGAAAGGATGTAATTTAATTTGCCTTTAGCAGAAAACATATTTTAATCTTAGTATTGATTTATCTGGAAAATATTTCAATTATGGGACTGTTGTCTTCATGCTGTTTGAAATACAGCTCAAATGTTGCTATAAGAAAGGGTTTCTAGAATACCCTGCTTAAAGATACATGTATGTATATTTGCATAGCCTCAAATATATCCTACATATCCTGGACACTTCTGTGAATGATTTCTAAAGTCCTGAGTTTTAAAGGCAAGGTAAAGAGTTAAAGTAACCCATCTGGTTTTTAGTTTTTTTGTTTGGTTGGTTGTGGGTTTTTTTGTTTATTTTGTTTTGTTCTGTTTCTTTTTTGCCCAGGTGTCACAACATTAAATAATTCCTACTATAAGCACTAAATTGATATTCAGACACTTCATACATATCTTAAGGGACTCCAGACAAGATTAAAACCAGACTTCTAATTTTTCTTTAGGCTTCTAAAAATTATAAATTCTACTGTCCTGTTTTATAGCAATTAACTTCCTTTTTGAATATACAAGTGTTCTGAAAATATTCCAGTGGATGGCAATGGGGCCAGTGAGAGAGTAAGATACCACTAAATTAAAGAATGACTATAGCAGTAGGACTACTTTTAGAACAAAAAATAATCTATGAAGAGAATAAGGATGGAAATAGTATTCTGAACTATTTTTTTATTAGGTATTTTACCTTGACTATGCAACTTTTCAGGACTGATCTTCCTCACATTGTTAAAAAAACATGTTTATTTCAAAAAGGAATAATTGAAATGGTTTCAACACAGCAATGCCAAGCCATTTCTCCTAATTTCTGTAACACTATTTGTAATGGCTATATTTAAAATACGACCTTCTTAACCACAATATAAAACGTCAGTTTCAGCTGAACACTACTTATAATCCAAGGGTAAAACTGAGCTCATTTTCATGGAAGTGGTTCTGTGAATCAATTTATGTACTTGTAGCATATTAGGAAAAAAAAAATAAAAAATTTTACAAACAGAAAGAAATAACAAAGAATACCTCTGATCACAATTATCTCCATACATTTTCCTCTCATTCAGTGATTCTGCAATGTCCCCCTGTATATCTGTTCTGATTCGATTTTTGTTTCTGCGATTTTATGTTTTAGGACATCTGCCTCAGCGCTCTGAATATATTCTTGTCTGTCTGTGAATGATCTTGGGCTTTACTGATTGCACACAACGGAAATCCTGAGCTGTTTGGAAAAGTACTCATTTCATTTTGACTTTCCTATGGTATTCTTCCCATACCTTAGTGTTTTGCAAACATCTCTTATCTCCCAGCAGAATGTCATGGTTTAAACCCAGCCGGCAACTAAGTCCCACGCAGCCGCTTGCTCACCACCACCCCCTACCTACCTCCCCCTCTTCCCAGGAGGGATGGGGGGGACAATCAAAAGAATGTAAAACCCGCGGGTTGAGATAAGAACAGTCCAATAACTAAAGTACAATATAATACTACTAAGGGAAATAACAATGGGAGAGAATATAAAACTTAAAGAGGAAAGGGGAAAACAAAAAATAAACAAGGGTGATGCACAATACAATTGCTCTCCACCCGCCGACCAATACCCAGCCTGACACAGGCAGTGATCAGTCCCTTCCGGGTAACTGCCTCCAGTTTCTATACCGAGCATGGTGCTTTATGGTATGGACTACCCCTTTGACTAGTTTGGGTCAGTCCGCTGTCCTGTCTCTGCTCCCTCCTGGCTTCTTGTGTCCCTCTTCACAGACAGAGCATGAGACTGAAAAGTCCTTGATCAGGGCAAGTGCTGCTTAACAACAACTAAACATAGGTGTTATCAGCATTGTTCTCAGACTAAAGCCAAAACACAGCGCTGCACCAGCCACTAGGAAGAAAATTAACTCTATCCCAGCCGAAACCAGGATACAGAGGAAAATTTAAATACTGAACAATTCTACAAATCAAGTTACATGGTTTTGAAGTTCAGTATTTAGAAAAAGGAGGATTTGCATTTAGTGGCAACCTGTGAAATTATTGTCATGTGTGATCTGCTAAGTATTGTGCAACAACTTTGTCATAAGTGACAGTACAGCATCCAGTTCTCAGGTTTTTATTTTACATCTCTATGAGATCAGCCCACAGACTTACCCATCATATATCACCCCCTTCTCTTGGAGTTCTGCTACAAATTTGCCTTTATCCATGTAAAAATAAATCTTTTTGATTACATGATTAAGAAAATGTATCATAGTGTTGATTTAAAGAGGACATGATTAAAACTGGTCAAGCATCATAAATATTTGTATTTCCAAGCCTTTAATTACATGTGCCTATAACCTTTATTTTCTTTTCATTTAATACTCAACTTTATAACCTTTTGTCATACTGCAAAGTAAAAAATAAGATTTCTCTCATGATAGAAATAACCGATACAGAGCACAGGTTGAAAAACATTTTATAGATACTAATGAACTTTATCAAAACACAAGAAATAAGTTTTATTAGAGTGCATCAAAATAATGTAAGTATTATCATTGTAAGTATTCATTAGTATTATAAGTGATTTTGATCAACTCCCACAGCTGATTAAAAAGCATCACATGTGCAAGGCTCGTCATTGTTGGTATGAGTCTCATTATTTAGGTGGGTAATAACTACTTCATCTAGCTGGCCTTGGACATTGCTGAACGA
>NW_009915180.1:3053-25759 GCF_000696875.1 Nestor notabilis | reverse complement strand
TGGCGAGCCTCCGGGAGAGCCCCGCGCAGGGCTGGGAGTAAGTCATGTCTGTGCCGCGGTACACCCGCTGCGGTCACAGCGCTCCCCGCAGGAGCGCAGCGAGGTGTAGAACGTGCGGCGGTGTTGTACGAGCCAGCCACTGGTGCGGGGTGCGGCGTGCGGCGTTGCCCCTCAGTGTAGCCGCTGAGCGGGCCAGAACTACTCCAGCTGGAATGGTTTGTATCGTGACCCTTACTACTGTACTGTAACATGAGTTTCCTCCTAATGTAGCCCTTGTTTGTAACAACACTGGAAAGCGTGTTGCAAACAAAGGAGGGAGAAAAACCCAAAACAAAAACCGTAAGTTATTTTCCATGAAGAATTTGCACAGGTAAGGAAGCAGGGAGCGGAGCTGGTATCCTGCGATGAGGTGGTCAGAGCACAGTCAAACTCAGCGTGCAGCTGGAGCTGGAGCTGGGGCAACAGGCCTAAGTGAGAGGTCTGCTTGCGCCAGTGGCTCCACTGCTGTCCATCTTAAGGAGAGATTGGCTGGATGCAGCAGTGCTTTGCAAATTGTAAACTTGATCTGTAACAGGCATCTTAACTCTTGCTGAAAAAGTTCAGACCTACCAATAAACACCCAGATTGTTTTGTATCTCAGTAGGGATTTAATAGAACATACATGAAGAACAGAATTTTCAGATCCATGCTATTACATTGACAGAATGCTTTCATATGCGTCTAGTAGTGCACTATGAAATAGTTTCACTTAAGAAAGTTGTGCAAATATAGTGCAAGAGCTGTTTTTAAACAATTCTTTTTTTGATACAGAAGACATCAGTTTAGGATGAATCATTGCTTCTAATTATGTTGTAACTTTAATCATTTTAGTGACATTTTAAGGAGGGATTAAGCATTAGAGAAAAAAGCCAGGTTCCTTTTGCCATATGCAGTAAAATTGCATACAATGAAGATGGATAGTCAGACTAGCTAATCAAAATCCGCCATCCTACAGTATTTTCAGAAACAAGGCAAGGCAATAAATTTTCTGGTATGTGAGTCTCCATGCTGTTTCTGCATGCAGCTGGCATGCAGGCAAGCTACCTGCCTACTTGAAGAGTAATGCAGCCTTATGCAAACTGGAGCAGCATTATGTTGCTTCTTTAAGTTGTCTGGTATTAGCCAGAATTTTGTTCTAAGAGATGTTAATGAAAGATGGATGGTGTTTGATCAGCAAATTATATTAGACTAATGGGAATATAGCAAGCATGAAAACACTAATACAGTTGCTGTAACAATAAACTACGTGAATATTGGGCACCACGTGTGTTGGGGGAGGTTGTTCAACAATAAAACATAATATAGTACCAATAAATTACATTGTTTTAAAAATATACATGTTGTCATGCACTTAACTGGGTTCATTCCAAAAGAATGTGGCAAGAACTAAACCAACATTAAACCAAAGCAGAAAACAGGATGGCATTTCAGGTTTTAAAAATCTGGCAAAATAAACACAATGTAACTTTACCATGACCTCAGATCCTTAACACATCTCGGCCCTCAGAGCATTTTGCTAAAATCAGCAAGAATATAGGCTCTAATTCGAACACAAGCTATTGAAGCTATTGAACTGAATCATGTTCGAAGATAAAGGTGTGTTTATACTGCAAGGTGTTTATTTAATGAATGCTATGTTGCATTTGATTCTTAACGAGATACTTGTGCTTAATAAGGACTCTCTTATGCAGAGTACAGCTGTTGGTTTAGTCACAGATACAATAGTACAACTTCATAATAGAAGGAAATAAGAAACTCATTAAACTCTTGCTCAAACACTCTAATTTTTCTAATAAAGAGGCTGATAAACTCTGCCTACAGTCCGACAATACCATTCTGCTTTTATGTCAGTGGTAAGACCTCAGTTGATAGCTGGAAAGAGAACTGTGCCTGAAAATCCCAATGAAGTCACTAGGGTGAGTCTCCATTACAGCTGTTAGGTATACTCTTGATGCTTTTCCACTTAGGAGGGAGACCATTAAAATCCTTTCACAAATTATGAGCATTTTCTGTATCTTTACTCAGCTTTGTAAAAAAAAAAAAGCGAACTAGAAAACAAGATGGCCCAGTGAGATTAGGCCTTCTTTCATGCAGTACTCTCATAGGACGAGGCCCATAAAAAAAATGTTTTCAGAGTGTAGAGAATTCTTTAGCTCTGTCATATATCTTTGAAAGTTTCTGTGATATAAAAGCCCGTCTTTCAGGAATCTTTCTAGCACAAGTTAGAAGTTATTTGCTAGGACGTAGAGAATGTCTCACACCATGTTCCTTCAGGGAAAGATTTGTAAAAGGATTTAATTTTGAAAAGCTGTTGCCATTACTGAAAAGTTGAATATATCCAAAACCCATATTAAAATTTGAACTCTGCTCATTTTTGACTTAGTTTAGATTTCATAAGAGGAGTGTCAGGCACAGATAACAACCAAAATGAATAGGATAATGGAGATAAGCACTTTTTAAATATGTGCCATATCCCTGAAAGCATTTCATATATAACATTGTGGCCTTCCTGTTCACTCTTCTTTGACAGAGAGAGGAGATAAATTAACTGATGTACATCTAAAAAGAGCAGCTTAGTTACATTGACAGCATCCTGCATGTCAGTATGTCTGAAAACAAAGCAAGCTGGCGATTCTCAGATGCACTCAGCATTTGCAAGTCTAACTGAAACCCTTTGAAGGTACAGGCGCCTAGAATTTTCGAAAATGTCAGTCAGTTGTTTAATTCTACACTAGAAAAAAGAAAAGGTGGTTCAATTCACTGGTATGAATTAAGCATTAAGAGTGCTACAGAGTTTATAAAGGGATATGCACTGAATTAGCATCTTGGAAGGGCTTTGGTCTCTCCAGCAGTTAATTTGCCACAGTATTTTATACATTACCCATTAACAGTATTAAAGAAACACTCAGAGTTCTTAGTGGAAATGAGCCTGGCTAGGTGCTCTGAGGTGTCTGTTCACTGATGTACATTCACAGGGAACGAAGAAGAGGCATTAGAGCCCTGGTGTGCAGGGCTGCAGTCTGTGGGATTACAGTGATGTGGGGGGATAGCTGTGGGCAGATACGGGCTGTTTAGTAAGGACAGGCCAGGGCAGTGGGGAACAGAACTGGCATTTTGTGTGAGATAGCAGCAGGGGTACATGAAGTTCTTCCTGGTCTGTAGCTACCATGAGATGGTGGAGTCTAGGATCTTGAGAGGAGGGAACAAGGCAGGATCATAACACTGAACTTCCAAGAGTTCAGACTCATGCTTGAGCAATCCACTGGCCTCCTACAGTGAAATGACTGCCTTGGGGGGCTGGAGGAGACCAGTGTATGTCGTTCATCTTGACTCCAGCAGGGCTTCCACCTCTTTCTCCCATAACATCTTCTATATACAAGCTGATGAATTATGGACTAGATAAATGGGCGGTGAGGTGAGTTGAAAGCTGGCTGAACTTCTGGGCTTAAAGGATTGTTATCAGCAGTACAGAGTCCAGCTGCAGTCCCATTACTTGCGGAATATTCTGGGGTCTGATACTGGGGTCAGTACTGGCCATTTTATTAATGACTTGGATGGTGGGACAGAGTGTGTCCTCAGCAAGTTTATAGATGGTACATAATAGGGAGGAGTGGTTGACAGACCACTTGTGCTGACCTCGAAGAGGACTGCAACAGCCTGGAGAAATGTGCAGGTAGGAATCTCATGAAGTTCAACAAAATCCTGCAGCAGGGGTGGAATAACCCTGTGCAGTAGTATAGGCTGGAGATCAAATAGTTGGAAAGTCATTTTGCAGAAAATGACTTGTGGGTCATGGTAAACAAATTGGCCATGAGACAGTGGTGCACCCCTGAAGCACAGGTAGCCAACAGCGTCTTGAGCTATGTTAGGAAGAGCATTGCCCAGCAGATTAAGGAAGGTTATCCTTCCCCTCTGTTCAGCCCAGGTGAGACCACCTCTGAAGCGGTGTCCAGTTCTTGGCTCCCCGCAACGAGACAGACATGGGCATGCATTAGAAAGCCCAAGTCCATGAAGATGAAAAGATTGGAGCATCTGGCCATACCAGAAAAGGCTGAGAGCTGGAACTGTGTAGCCTCCAGAGAAGTCTTGGGAGAGATCTTTTCAGTGTGCACAAATATCTGATGGGAGAGTATAAAGAAGATGGAGTCATACTTTCTCAATGGTACCCAAGGCAAGAGGCAATCAGTGCAAACAGAGACAGGAAATTCCATTTAAGGATAAGGAAAAGCTCTTCAGCTATGAGGGTGGCCAAACACCCTTTGAGCAGTTTGCTCAAAGATGTTATGGAATCCCCATCCTTGGAGATACTCAGAACTCAACTAGACATAAGCCTGATCAACCTGGGCTAGGTGACTCTACTTTGCGTGGGGGAGGTTGGACCAGATGTGCTCTGGAGTTTTTCAACCTCAGGCATTCTGTGGTTCTTTGAAGAAGTCTGTAGGACAAACCAAGTTCTGGCTAACTGCTTATGCTGTCTGTTATTTAAAAATAGAGTTGTAGATACCAGACAGAATCCAGTTTATGCTGTAACCTACTGGCAAAAGACATAGTACTGATTCTTACCTAGGTATATGCATATTTTCAATCTTACCTTCCAGTTATTTTCAATGACTCACAAGATCTTCAGTTTGTACTTCTCTTTTGTATCATCAATCATAAAATAAATCCCTGAAAATGCTAAATAAGGATGTCTGGAAATGCTGCACAACACTTAAACATGTTCACAACACATAAAAAAAAAAAGCAACACTTGAGAGTTCAGATATCCCTTGTATTGTTAACTCATTCTCTCTCAAAAATACTCTGGTCAGTCCTACTCTTAGAAGCCAGGGTAGTATAATTCCTATAACCTGCTGCAAAATTGTCCTTTAAAGTTCATCTGCCAGATGATGTGTTACTCAGCTTGAAGAAACCTGAGAGACTGATTCCACAAGTGTTACGAAGTATTGATTCATTTCCTTCGAGTGTCTGGTTAAAGCCTGACTTGAGGAAAATGTAAAGTTTTGTCCTTAAATAAATACTGTATATAAATGGATCATGTCAGCAACACTCAGGTTTCATGATTGCCTGGAGTGGGAACTGGATAATGAGACTTGTCAGCTCCACTGGATTTGCAGCGGGTATATGTGTAGAGCAGTTCTGAATGTTTCAGAAAAATATGTGAACATTCAAAAGGCTTGTGGACCAGCCTCAGTTATGCTCTGGGTCTGGTTAAACCAAATCAGCGTAATTGTTCTTCAGAGGATCTTTTATTATGTGTTACACATTTCACTTTACAAATAAAAATTATTTCAGAAATGGAACAGAGCTTTCCGTTAGGAGTAGTAGTCATAGAAATGGTTTATGGAGATTACAGTCAAGTTTGGTTCCCGTAATCCCTTTTTTCCTTAAGGAAAAAATAAAAAGTATTTGCTTCCTCAGGTTTGACTTCACTTTTTTTGAGTTGTGATTGACAGCAAAGGGTGAAGGGGAAAATGTAAAAGCACACAGTGTACACACAGAGAGCAAAAAGACTAAAAACTGGAAGGAAAGAGGGGTTTATTTTCTTTTTTGTGGGGGGTAACATGGCAAGCTGTCCTGAAGAGATAAGAAAGTCATCACTTAAAGCCTCCTAAGCAAATGTGATCTTGGTGCGGGAGACTAGGGCATGCAGCTTTCATAACTGACACCACAAAACCTGGAGCACACAACCCTTGTAAATAGCCATCTGACTTAATCATCAGATCAAACATAATCAGAGCATTTCGAATCAAATGAGACTTAGGGTCATTTTGGAAATGTGATATCAGCTGTGAATTGTTCGGCTGATACGATCATTTGAAAATTAAGAAAGCAGTATGCAGTTATCCTCTTAAAAGATAAAATTTTTTTCCTTTCTGATCTCTTTTAAGCCATTTACCTCATTAATTGTGTGAGCCATAAACTGATGTGTTATACTTTTGAGGAAACGTGCAGAGGCATACACACATATTACACACACACACACAAAAAAACATATTAGGAAGCACTCTGAAGCTTCATTAAAATATATGACTCCTGTTTAAACAAAAAAATCCTGTTTCAGTACTGTGATTAGAAAGCAGTGCTTTATAAAAGTTATTTCCTGTGTTTCTTCTTTGTGCTATCTATACAACACATCTAGCAAAATAGGGTAGCTTGATGAAGTGGCAGTTTTTAGGGGAATACTATAGCTGTGTACAGATATGTTAAAGATGTAAACTGGAGCTGGACAAGCTAAACTGGGTGCTTGTCAAACAATTCACCAGTCAGTTCCCCTAAAGCATGTAAGAATGCTGTATGTTCCTGTGGAAGGCAAGGATATTTTGCTCCTGGGGGATTTTTCCCCAACTCTGAAGTCAGTTAACCTCTTCTACTAGGAGGATCAGACTGCTGTTGGTGCCAGAAACCACAAATGTCTGGGACCAGTATGTCAGAGATTATTTCTGCTGAATCAGCTCTCAATATAACAAATGTATTAAACCAGTAACCCAGGCACAGAAGCATTTCATAGCACAATAGGAACTGCGCTGCAAAGTATATTTTTTATTTAAACAAATTCTGAGCCTCTGTCCATTGTTCAAGGTTAAATAAAAAAAAATATGAAAGTTTCTGTGACCCCAGCAACAGATTACAGTAACAGTAAAACTGCTGGTAGACTTTTGAAAGTCTTTGCTTATAAATAAAACTGAAGATAAAATAGGAGAAAGACTATGGTGTAGTTTCTAAAGTTTCAAAGGAATTATTAAGCCAATTACGTTAGAAGTTACTGTAATTTAATGTAATCATCAGAAATATATATTAAAAAGTAAGTTGCCATGCATCCCTTTTGTTGGGTTGATGTAAGTTATAATTGTTGTCAGGTGTCTGGTCACTGTAACTGGTAACATCTCTGTTAGGTTTATTCCAAACAATCTGGTTTGTACACATACATGTACACTCATGCATATACTGTGCCACTGGCCCACACACAAACTGAAACCCATTCCTAGTTTGCAGTTAAGGCTGGACAGATGCAAATGTCAACAATTAAAATCTAATAAAGCCACAAAATAGCGAACTTGATTCATATGCCATAATAGCTAAATCTTACTGTCCAAATTAAACATATGTAGCTTCTCATCTGTAAGCAAATTTTCAGTTACTTTGAACTGCAGTGTTCTCTTATTTTCTGATTCACCTTACCCAGTAAATTCTGAGTTGATACCACATTTTTTCAAGATGTAGCATATAGAAGAAGTTCCTTATAAACCACACAACAACAACAACAACAAAACCTTAAAAAAGGAATCACTGTTAAAGACATACCTGCTTTTTCTAGCTTTAATTTATCTCAAAGATAGGTAGTAGGCTTCCTTATAAAAAAAAATCTTGAAACCAAACCCCCCAAATATTCAGCCTTACTTGGGGTTGGACTTTCCAACCTGATTGTTTATAGGTTTGTTTTGGTTTTTTTTTATGTTTGCTATAAAATTAGTTTTAGAACACTGGGTTTGCTCATGCATTTTAAGGAACAGACCAGGGCCAAAGAAGGGGAGTATTTATTGGAGTTTAGAATAATACTTTTGTTTCTGAGGATATTGCTTGCTGACTTAAGTAGACTTGTAATCAACTTAGTTGCACTGCCACAGGGCAGCACTGAGCAATGGACCAACCTTCTTCAGCATGGTGCTCTCTCATGTTGGCTGCTTCATTTTCCCGACTAGAAGACTCATGCTTGAAGTATAGTAAATAAATAAAGCAAAAAAAAAAAAAAAAAAAAAAGCCAGAGAGAAAGACAAAAATATACAGCATTCAATTGCTTGTGTAGCACAGGCCTACCTTCCACAACATTCAAGATTAGTGCTAGTTCAAATTCATCTGTCCCTATCGGTGAGTCCTAGGGGCTGATTCTCTCCATGTGGTACTTTGGTTGTAAGTATAAGGCACAAGTAACTGACTTACTAGGCCAATTGTCAAATGTAGTCCGTTGACTTTCACTGAAAAAAAAAAAAGGGCATGCTAAAAATCCAAACCTGCACTCATAGGTATGCCTAAAAAGGGTAAAATTAGCACAAAAAAAGTTCCCAAGAGCATTCTTGTTATAGCCAGTCACTCATATTGCATGTCTTGGGTTGGGGTTTTTTTGTTACTTTTGTTTGGTTGTTGGTTGGAGTTCTTTTCATTTGGGGGTTTTTGGTTGTTTTTTTTTTTTTTCTTTCTTTTGGTTTTTTTTAATGGTTTTTTGGTTGGGTTTTTTTTTTGTTTGTTTTTTGTTTGTTTTTTTTTTCTTAAAGAAGAGATTAATGCAGCTCTATATGTGTATGTGGGAGGGAATAATTCTGTATTATGACAGATATGCTGTTATTATGACTTCACTGATATTTATCATCTAACTACTACAATACTGGAGCCATAAAAATAAGTGGAGTAGCAGCAGCCTTCATAGAAAATGAGGCAGAGTAGAGATCTTCTAAGTCAAACAGCTGAGGTACTATATCTTTTCTATTGTATGAATAATATTTGCATTTATTTACATTCATGTAATATTTTCTTAGAATAACTTAGGCAAAATATAGAAAGATTAAAAAAATCTCAATAGTAGGTAGCTGTGTTCATTTATACTTTGTATATATGAAGTTTACATAGCTCTTACAAAGTAGCACTATCAAGTAAGTTTTCTACAGAAACTGGGCTGCTCATTTACAACAGAATGTTTGCATAGATGTACAGAAGAAAAAACCTGAAGTTCTTAAACTTTTCCTTGATGCACATTTACTGACTAGTACCATCCTCTCACAACAAAGACAGTAAAACAAATTGTTTTAGCTGAGTGGACTTAAACCTTAGCTTAAATGATTTTCTAAACCAGAATGAGATTAGTTAGTACTTAATGTTAGGACAAATGAGAGCCTAGGTTATTACTTCACCTCGGAAAGACAACACAATGCAGAGAGAATTCTACCTTGTTTATAAAAAGCCACATAATCTTGATTACCACAAAAGAAAAAAAAAAGAAAAAGAGGGCTACTATTAACTCGTGTGAGGTAATAGGTTGTTTTGACAATGTCCCTGTCTAGATTTATGGATGTACCTTTCAGCTTCACTCAAGATCTAATTCTCCTCAATCACTCCATGGATTACCCCTGATCCTCAACGACATAAGAGCAATTCCAAATTAACTTCCGGATACATTTATGTAGACTACGTATTCCACCTCAGAAAGAGTCATCCACTGCATTTACATATAAGCAGAACCTTTAAATATGCAACAGATGTTCCATATTTTTAAAAGCTCTTGAATTCATTGACAGGCCTTTGGCTAAACTGATGAATTAATTTGTTCAGGGCGGATTTCATAAATCCTCTAATGATTCTTACCCCTACACATCTTGACTTGATTTCTGAGAGCTACAGCATGTGTTTTAAATGTTTCAACCATTACTACTTTAATCAGGTAACATTTATTTCAAGGTTGGATGATGATCGGTCATTGAAAGATATAGTTGAGTAGGAAATAAAATACAATTTGTCAGTTAAACAAATGTCCACATCTGAAATAAGAAGAAATCAGTCTATATTACTGGATCCCTGAAATGCTTAGCGGTTTTGATGTCACTCTCTCTTTCAAGAATATATGGTGCTGGATTGCTAAGTATTGTTGGATGCAGTGCTGCTGTGGAGAAACCACAGTTACCATACTTACACGCAACCGATTTCTTGAGTTAGTTTGAATGTAAGCATTTACCTCTATACTGAGAATTATTTCTATCATTTTAGTCTATTTTTCTTAAATACTTAGAGGCTAAATGCCAATTTAAACAACAGTGAAATCAGCCTGGAAAACATATTTTATCAAAGCTGTTTGTTTTGTCTTTAACTTTGTTAATGCCTCTGATATAATATACTAAATTATATCAAATGATTTAAGGTTTTTTTATTGACAGATATGTTTGATAGAGTGCAATAAAAACTTCATTAGAAAGACTTTTGTATTCCATTGCTAGACAACTAGCATGCCAGACACACTCAATAAACTTTTGTATATTTTCTTACTGTAATGGGACATTCAGAGGTCCAGAAGTCTACAGGCTCTAAGATACGATAAGAATATATTGCATTTATGATGTTTTTATTTCTGATGAAAATCATAAACAGAGCAGACATGTTTTTCCTCTTCCGTGATGTTTGCTCATAAATCTAGGTTTAGCTAGATTAAGAAGTCTGAGTGCATCAGTACTGAGTAGTAGGAGTAGTAGTCCCTATCTGTATGAATCCACAGAATTACCGGTGTTACAGCCTAATTTGAGATGCTGTAGAGTTTGCTGCTTTTTCTCTCTAATGCATTTCTAAATGAACTCTGCTATATCAAGCAAGATGATGGATTTGTGAAACAATTGCAGGATTAGACAGTACATAACAAAACCAGTCCTGCCCATCTGAATTCAACCTTCAAAATTAAACTAAGTTCTAAATAAAATTAATGTAGGTGGTTTACAGTTATTTGAAAGAGGTCTGCAATTAAGGTTTCTTAATTTGGGCCACTTACATATATATGCTTTTTATATCTCTAATTTGAAAATGCTATTCATGAAGTAGAACTACATTTCAGAAGTGAAAAAATAGTTGAAAAAAGAAAATTCTGCTTGCCATTTTGTGTTTGTTCCATTTCCAAGCTATTCAGGAAACAGGAGACTTAAAGCTTATTTTTCATCCTTAACATGTTCTTTCTTGCCAGTTCTTTCATAGGCCATAATAATCTCAGCTATCGTCTGAGTAGGTAACTAGAAAAAGCCAAGCAAAATGTGTATCAACTGCCTCCCATCTGCCTTTCCATTGACAGTGCCACGCATTGACCTCTCTACGTTGGATATATGGTCACCTAAAACCTTTTCTTGTTAGCCTTGTCAAATATCCTGTGATTCTGTCTCCCAGTAGTTGAATTTGGCCCAAAGATTTAGGGATTACTAGAGGAGACTTCTAGGTGTTCTTTTCAAAGTCATATGGAAAATTACAATACGTATGGTGCAATATCCAAGAAAAGATCCGAAGTCCAGAGTGCACATAGCTGAATATTAGTTCATTCTGCAAACCACTGTGCAGCTCACACTGGAACAATCACAATTCATTGTTATTAGAGGTCCTTTAAAGGTTATGATCTGGAGAAGGCAGTCAGAATCTCCTGGCGTACAATTTATTTCATACATCATATTTGGCACTCTGTTCCCTCTTCATAAATGATGAGGAAAGATTATTCCTGAGAAATGAAGTGCTTTCATTTTATTCACTAGATAGGATTTCCAGCAGGGTAGATCTGGATTAAAGTATTCTCAGGGATCAGGACTGATGCTAATGTGCTGGTCACATTGCAGTAAGAAAGCAAATGGATCTTGTGCTTTTGAATTGCTCACCAGAAACAAACCTAACCACAGGGGAAAATGCTAGAGGAATTTTCAGTTTGTTGACAGACTCTGTAGCTTACAAATGCCAAAAAAAAAAAAAAGAAAATGCAGTATGTTATAGAAACAACTGCGTGATTACCCAATTCTCTACTTTGCTATTATCAACTTTGGACGACACTGGTGCAAAATAGGTGACAGGATGAATCTTTAACTGGAAACCAAATATACCATCAACTGCATGACGTTGTTGCTAATTTTCTTCAAACACATTACTTAATAGTAACAATATCTTCCTCCCAGCATCTCTGATACCTAATTAGTAACATATTGCAACATATACAAAGGGTAGTGAAGTATTTCACAGCTAAGCAATCAAATATGAGAAGGTTGAGCAAAAGACATGCCCCACAGAAAAAAAGAATTCATAGAGTAGCCAGCAATAAGGTGTCCCTTGATTCTTAGTTTCTCATTTCTAAACTCCATATTTCCACTGCTAAACTCAAATTCCGAGATCGAATTTTACTGGTAGTATGTTGTTTTCTAGTAAAAAACTGAGTTTTATACAGAAGGCAAAGGACCTTTAACTCATTTGCAAGCTTATTTGCAGAAACACAAAATACACAAATCTGCAGTGAAACAGGATTGTTCATGCCAAGAAAATAATCTTATATAAACACAAACGTCATTCTCCTGTATCAGCTAAGGTGGGTGTGGCCATTTTCATAAGAAAATACTATATTGCTTAGTGCTTGACTCTGCTGTCTTTGTTTTGGAATGGATGTGCCTCTAAGATAAGAAAATGGGGCACTGTTTTACTTGGTTTACATACCATTTTAGATGAAAACACCACCAAACCTATCTGCTGTCATTTGACAGTTATATTTGTCAAAAAGAGCTAGTCCTCATGTATGCTGAAAACTTTTCCCAGTATGGTAATATAAGCAGTATGTTTTCTAACAATGTATTTTGAGTAAGAAATTACTGAGTTAATTTTTTTAGGCAAATAGCAGAAATTATTCCCCAAAAAGTACTATCTTGCCAGGGTGGGTGGTATTTAAATTAAACTAGTCTCCAAATGTAGCTATAGTGTAGTAATGGGACCAGGAAATGTGTTCTTCAGCTTGTCTACAATGAACTAGCTTTGAATTAGCTAATCTGGGCATCACTTAGCAGTTCAGCCACACCAGAAAAGAGCTCAGCAAGGGTGGGGTTTTGTACGTTTTTTCCAGTAAGCTTCATAGCCTGTGTTGTGCTCTGTCTTGTTGAAATGAAACTGGTAACTGCACCCAAGCAAGCCAATTTAAAGGCTCCTTATATTATTCAGTATCCAGTCATAGGTGAAACTCTTAGAAGAGTATGCTAATACCTACCTAGTTTATTATATTGCTGTATGTTTGCTTGCAGTTGCGTCATAGCTGTGGCCTCATAGGGTGAGTGAAGGCCCAGCATTTAGACAGGGAGAAAAGACTTGTCAGTATGACTAGTTCTTACAGAACTATGATTTCTCTCAAAAGAAAGAACCATTTATTCTAATTGAACAGTCCTAACTGGCTGCTGCTTTAAAACATTGCATTCATGTCGGAGTTGACAACCATAGAATCGTTTAGGTTGGAAAAGACCTTTAAGATCATTGAGCCCAACTGTTAACCTAATACTGCCAAACCACCACTACACCCTGTCCCTGGGCACCACATCTACATGTCTTAAATACTCCAGGGTTGGTGACTTAACCACTTTCCTGGGCAGCCTGTTCCAGTCCTGCTGGCCAAACTATTTCTAATACAAGCCATGATACTATTTGCCTTCTTGGCCACCTGGGCACAAGCTGGCTCATGTTCAGTTGTCAACCAGTACCCCCGGGTCCTTTTCATCTGAGCAGCTTTCCAGCCACTCTTACACAAGTCTGTAGCATTGCATGGGGTAACCCTAACCTGGCGCATAGCCTGGTTGAATCTCATACCATTGGCCACAGCCCATCAACCCAGCCTGTCCAGATCCCTCTGCAGAGCTTGCCTATCCTCCAGCAGATCAACGCTTCTGCCCAACTGGATGTCATCTGCAAACTGACTGTTGATGCATTAAATTCCCTGGTCCAGGTCATTGATAAAGATATTAAACAGAACTGGCCCCAATACTGAGCCTTGGGGAACACCGCTTGTAACCGGCTGCCGACTGGATTTATCTCCATTCACCACCACTCTTTGGGCCTGGCCCTCCAGCCAGTTTTTTACCCAGTGAACACTACATCCATCCATGCCATGAGCAGCCAGTGTCTCCAGGAGAATGCTGTGGGAAATGGTATCAAATGCTTTACTGAAGCTTAGGTGGACAAGATCCACAGCCTTTCCCTCACCCACTAGGTGAGTCACCTTGTCATAGAAGGAGGTCAGGTTGGTCAAGCAGGATCTGTGTTTCATAAACCCATGCTGACAGGGCCTGATGACCTGGTTGTCCTGTATGTGCCATGGATGACCTGCTCCACCACCTTCCCTGTCACCAAGGTCAGTAGCTCCCCAAATCCTCTTTCCAACCCTTCTTGTAGATGTGCATCACATTTGCTAATTTCAAAGAAAAATGCTTAAGGCACAGGAACTAAACTTTGGAAAGTGTTCCAGTCATGTTACAATCCTACATTTTACGGAAGGACTTTTTCTATCTTTTTGAGTAATATAAACCAGTTACGTTAACTACGATGAAGACACAGGTTATATAGGATCACACTTACTTTTATTTCTCACCTTCCTTTTCACCTATTTTCCTTCTGACTTCAGGAAGGATTCCTAGGACCAGAGGGGAACTAGAAATAAGAGACCTAATCTGTAGATTGTGGGCTTTCAAAAACAGATACAAGAACTCACAGAGCTAAGAGTCATATCCGTATGTGTACTTGCTGACTCACAAAATTATTTATGTCCAAACTTCCTACAGATGGAGCTATAATGCAGTTTGTAACGGCCTGTATTCTTTCACAGCAGAAACAGGGGTGGCATCTCCATAAGTGAGCTTCTTGTTTAGATGCCTTGTGTTTTGTTTCCAATTCATTTTTTTTTTTTTTTCTGGAGTAAGTATTTTTCAGAAAAGATTACTTTAAAATGTACATCTAGGTCGAATTTTAAGGGGGGGGGGAAGCCTGAATTTTGAGGTGGCAGATCTTCATTTTATTGCCATTTAATGCTAGTGCATTTAGCTTCCTACTTCCTTCAATCCTTTCTCCAATATGGCAGTTTATATAGAAAGAGAAAAAAAAAAAAAAACCAAAACCCAAACGAACTTATTTGAAGAAAGTGGACAAAGACACAGGCTCAGTGTCATGGATGTATCATTCTGCTCTTGTTGCATGCTTTTTGCTATTTTGCTTTTTCTCTTATCTGCCTATATTGCAGGCTTTTGGGACCAAAACAATTTTCTCCACATAAGGTTACATGAATAGTGTTTTGAAGCCTTTGTTTTAGAAGAAGGACAAATGGCTGCAATTTTCTTTTTCTTGGAGTCCTCCAGAAGGTTAAAGAGACATCTTAAGTTGTGTCTTTCGGGCTCCTCAGATATTTTATCCCTACGTATTCATAATTTCTGATCTTCTATTGTGCCACTACCTAGCAGACAGCTGGTAAGAGAGTGCCTGGGCTGGCACCATGGACAGAGGCCCCCTATGAAGTGGCTGGAGTTGCAGGCAATACATTCCTGACAAATCTTTCTCATGTGTGTAACTGAAAGACTTAAATTATTTGATTAGGTTAACTGAATAAGCTGCATGGTCGATTTTGAGGGTGGAAAATTTTTCCGTCAAAACTGGACAAACTCAACAATTCCTCTTCTGTGAAAAATCTGTGGTTTGGGGGAGTTTTGAATTGACAGCTGCTAGCTGAAAGATTCTTTGGTCATATTCCCTATCGTATAATGTGACAATAATAGTAAACATCATTATGACTTGATAGTCTAATGACACTGGCAGACTTCACTTTTTGGTAGTGGTCTTCTGCCCTCCAAAATACATTTTTGGCTCCCTGCAGTGTTCTCCGTTGCTACATTTAATAAATACATACAGCTCTAGCCGTCAGAGGACACAGTCCAGACACACTCCATGTGGCGTGGGAGGGATCCATTTTATATTCCTCATGAGAAACGGATTTGAACTGGAAGACATTTCTTGTCTCCAGAGGACACTATAATTCAAACACAGCTTCTGAAATTTCAGCACTGCATTTTAATTTGCCATCTTCACAGATCTGAAAAAAAAAGAAAAAGAATAAGGGGGCAGTGGAGTGGTGTGTGTGTCCTAAAGTTATCATTATCATCTATTTAATGTACAACAGTTTGTCACACATTAATAGCTGCAGACCCTTTGCTGATACCCTGGGACTTCTTAGTCACTTACAGCCCTACATCAGCCACACCTGCAAGACCTGTGCAAGTAGGTTCTCAAGATTAGCAGAGAATAGGTGCTTCTCAGCCCTGAAACAAAGTACTGCATCTTAACATGGTGCCACTTGTCAAAGCTTTTTTCATATGGAGGTAGACTCCTTTTGCTTAGTGTTGGCTTCTATTTGATTGTATTTTGTTTGTCATCTGCAAAATACAAGAAAAAAATCCTCTGCCAGAAGCCCTGCAAGTCCATTTTGGGGGACTGCTAATTTTGGCTAAACCCCAAAGGCTGATGATAGATTCAGAAATAGAGAAGAGATTCTTGCTGCTCAGGAATATAGGCATGAGGCCCCCAGGATAGCAGAGAGAATATTGTCTAGCTGAATTTAGGATCTGTATTGGTGGTAATGTTAGACTGCAGACCCTGCATTGTGTTGTATGGCAAATACTTCGGTCTTACTGTAGAAGATGATTATCCTGGGTTAAACCACGACAATGATCTATTTGTGGCCAACAACTATTTATCTGGCACTCTTCAAACAAAAGAAATGCTCCTTGTCTGATGAGGCCTCCAAATTGCTCCCTGTGACTAAAAGTAACAAAAATGCTTCTTGGTGGACTACATATGAACAATTTGGGCATACAGGCTTATTAGTCTTGTGCTCATGAACCTAAATAGAGAAACACTTGCAGCCTTCATTAGGATCCTGACACTGCTGTGCAAGTCTCCTATGGGTACTACTTGTAAAGTTTCCAGTGTGTATAAACTACCTGGAAGGTTGAATGCTGTTGAAAAGTAGACTGCTACAGAATAAAAGTAGCTGTCAGTAGAGGGAGAAGGATTTGCTGTGCCAGATTCAACCCCAAGAATTAAGTATTTCCCCTTTTGCTGTCCTCTCTAAAACTTAGCACATCCTTGGTCCCTGCAATCTACTGAAGATTTGTTTGCTCTTTAACTAGAGAGAACTAATATATTGCCTGTCATCATTTACCCAGCTTACATCATTTGCAGTTTTAGCCACTGTAGTCTTATGTGTCTCAGCTTGCATTTCATTCCGTAAACTATTTTGGCCTAACACTTCTTTATGCGTACAGGTCCTATGATAGAGAACTTGAAGCTGCTCTGTGCTATTAAAATGTAAAATTAAAAGCAGCCTAAGAAGATATGATAATTGATAACATTTGGTGTCAGTATTGTTCCAGTTCTTTGTGGCTTCCTCAGTAGCTGAGGAGAATTCTTTGAAGTTTATAGGAAGTCATGAAACACACCTATGATTTCAGGTAGGTGGGTTTCATTAGAAATCTTATCAGGCCTTAGACCCAAACTTTATACACAGTTACAATACCTTGGCTATACAAGTTTGTCAGGGTATGCATTCATGTGTTACAGATAAAGATTTGTTTTCAGAACAGAAGCTTAAGCCATATAGATTATTTCTGCACCAAGTAACTCATCTTTCATATTCTATGTCCCGTAGCCTCCAGAAGAATCCAACTGAGCAGCCAAAAGAAATCACTCTACACTTGCTTGATATTTAACACCAGCACCTGGGAGGGCAACTTAGGTGTTGAGTGAGAGGAAATGGCAACACTCCATTTAGCTAGAGTGCACCATCTGATCTTATGTCTCTTTTCTACTTCTTGTCAAGCAAGTTTTCAGTTTTGGTTTGAAATGCCTGCTCCTTTTCCTTAATAAACAACTCCTACTTCAAAGGTGGAGTGCTGAAGCACAAGCCTAGGCTCAGGGAGAAAGCCTTGGTGAGTTAACATGGAGAGCATCCAAGTATAAGAACATAAGGAGAAAAGGCTTGAAGGCAATCCTCCGATAGATCCATGCCACATTAATCTTCTGAATGATGATAAAAAAGCCATGAAAATCAGTGGAAAGGAAAAGTGAGGGCTAAACCCAAAATCTTTACCTGGAACAGAAGGTTCATGAAGTGGAAGATGTAGAGATCACGCAGACATGAACATTCCTTCAATCTTACTATCCTTTTAGTCTGATACATAAATAAAAGGATGGGGTTTTTATATTAACCATATTTTAAACCAACAACCAAGCAGAAGAAACAGGTTAGTCATTGCACTATTCAAGTCTGTTTTCTTTTTTGGGGTTTTTTTTTTTTCCTCTAGATAAAATGCCTGTGTTTGGCATGGGCATAATTTCCATTTCAGCATATCATTCTGATATTTGCTGTTCCTGTTTGCTTTTTCAGGGAGAACTTGCACATTTAAAATGTTTACTGATTTTAGACTGTCATCATAAACTTCAGTGTCTTTTAGAATAACAACTGAACATGCTGTCTGTCTCTGAAATGTAGTTTCTTCTTGTTTGGATATGGGACCATTAATTCTAGGGGAGAGTTTGAGTTATTAGGTACCTTATATCCTATATCCAATTGTAGGATAATCCTATCACATATGGGCTGCAAAGATTGCAAAGTTAGCCACAGGAAAGCATGGAAAGCTGAAGGCAAGATCTACTTCCAGGAGGAATGTACTGAGAAGAAAGGATAAACCTTGCTTATTTCAATGTAGCAGTTTCCAGAATATCTCTTTGGAACACAGACTAGAAGGAGATATAAACTTCTCCTGAGAAACCTATACAGTACACTGCATGAACACCAGATGACAGAAAGCAAAGGCTTCATACATATATCTTTCTTTGACTGTGCTTAGAACTTCCTTGCTATAGCTATAAACATCAGGAAGTCCATAATGCATCCAGCTAGTTAAGTTGAATAAAATATTCAGTAAGTATCAGATAATTAGATACTTTTGTTTGCATTTTGGTCAGAATGCCACAGCAATCATGCCAGCCCTTGCAAAGAAAAAAAAGTTGACAGGTCCCTATGACAACTGGTCATAAGGTACTGTTTCAGTCTCATTTGAAAAGTGGCATCTGCAATGGCAGAATATTTATAATACGTAAGCACGATGTTGTAAATATGAACTGTAATAGGGCATTTCACTCCTAGTACTGATGAGGAGCTGCTTTGATTTGTACAAAGTTATTGTTTGGCTAAGAATACCACAAACATGTATTTCACTGTAAAAGTTTGTGCTGGGTTTTTTGTTGGTTTGGTTTTGGTTTTGGTTTTTTTGCCTATATAGATTCACAGAATGCTTGAAAAGAAACTGTTCTATTACTAAGACTGAGTAACTTTGTGATATATTATGATTCACATTTACATCACACATAAGAAGCAGCCAACTAACACCAGAAAGCCATTACTTAACCCCCTGGCCATGTTCTATTATTTGCAAAAATGTGTGTCGTATGGAAGTAGGATAGCTTGGCAAAAACATTTAATAGTAATGTTCCTGGCTTCTCAGAACTTGTTCTTACAATTGCAATACTTCCTGCTACTGTACCTGTCATTACAGAGTTGTAAACCAATAGGAACAAGCATGCAAGACATTCAGTTCCATTTAAGAATCCACAGTGACATTATCCTGGGATCTGCAATGGAGCTAACACAGCCAATACGTAGTGAATCTTTCAGTAAGAATCTTTCAGCAAAATAAACAGAAAAATCTACACAAGGGAGACTTCCTTTTTTTTTTTTTTTTGCAACATACGTGTTAAGTTGGATATGGAAGATACCAACAGCCTGAGGCACTGTTCTACATGATAAACATTGATAGTAAAACTTGACCTGTTAGGGCAAATCAGCACAGCGGTGTCAACAAATGTCAGCATAGGCGGATCTTACTGGGTGGTAGAACTTATGTTTGGAGTTTTCTGCTGGCAGAGTATTGGCATAGAGTTACAGCTTCCCAGACCACCTTTATGTGTTAGTTCTAATTTACAGTAGGATTGAAACAGCAAGCAACAATCACAGTATCTGAAAATCTTACTAGATTGTTGCCTTTGTACACCCACCTATGAACCCATGCTCTTACGCATTAGAGCTTTCCTGTCTGTATCTCAATCAGCATGGGTTCATGAAAGGCAGCTGCTGCTTGACCAACCTAATCTTCTTCTACAACAAGGTGACATCCCTGGTTAATAAGGGAAGGGGTGTGGACATTATCTATTTGGACTTCAGTAAAGCATTTGACACTGCCTCCCACAGTGTTCTCCTGGAGAAACTGTCTGCTTACGGCCTGGGTAGATGTATTCTTCACTGGGTTGAAAACTGGCTGGATGGCCAAGCCCAATGAGTGGCGGTAAATGGTATCATATCTAGTTGGTGACCAGTCATTAGTAGTGTCCATCAGGGCTTGGTATTAGGGCCAGTGTTGTTTAATATTGTCATTCATGATCTGGATGAGGGGATTTGAGTGCACCCTCAGTAAATTTGCAAACACCAAGTTGGCTGGGAGTGTTGATCTGCTGGAAGATTTAGAGGCTCTGCAGGGGGATCTGGACAGGCTGGATCAATGGGCTGTGGCCAGTTGGTATGAGGTTCAACAAGGCAAAGTACTGGGTTCTGCACCTGGGACACAACAAGCCCATGCAACGCTACAGGCTTGGGGAAGAATGGCTGGAAAGCTGCTCGGCGGGAAAGAACCTTGGGATGCTGATTAACAGAGCTGAACAAGAGCCAGCTTCTGCCCAGGCAGCCAAGAAGGCCAACAGCATCCTGCCCTGTATCAGAAATAGTTTAGTCTGGAGAAGGCTCAGGGGGGACCTTATCGCCCTGTGCGATAGATCCTTCTCCTGAAAGGAGGTTGTAGTGAGGTGGGGTTGGTCTCTTCTGCCAGGTAACAAGTGATTGGACAAGCTGCATCAGAGGAGGTTTAGACTGGATATTAGGAAAAATTTCTTCACCAAGAAGGTGCTCAGGCATTGGAACAGGCTGACCAGGGAATGGTGGAATCACCATCCCTGGAAGTGTTAAAAAAACAAGTAGATGAGGCCCTTAGTGATATGGCTTAGTGGTGGCCTTGGCAGTTCTGGGGTAACAGTTGGACTTGATGATCTTAAAGGTCTCTTCCAACCTAGTTGACTGTATGATTCTTTAACACCAGGATGAAAGCTATTTGGTCTAATTAACATCACGTGTCTATGTTTGTCATTTCCTTGGTACAATGAAGTATTTGGAATGCTTATTCCTCCATCCCTTCTTGCACATTCCCCCAGTACTTTTGTGTATATGGCATAGATGCAATCTATACACTTTGAGACACTTCTTGAAACTATTTGAGTCAAAATCTCTGGTGTGAACAATGCATGATGATGTGGTCTTCATTTTCACCTCTGCTAGAAACATCTGTTTTCTCTTACGAAAAAGGCACCCCATCTTTATTTTTCTTTAATCAATTATTCCAAGGTTCAGACAACTCTACTTGCATAAGAGATTTACAGTGCACCCCAAGAAATCTTAATTAGTAGCTTTGGGGCAACTTAGACCAATGTTAAGCTTCTTGGGGGATTCAAAGAGAGAAGCACTGTTTTGGGTTTGAGGGTATTTTTTTCTTTGAGAATGGGAAGAAGAGAGGTTTTTTAATCTCCTACTGTGGGAGTATAAGTACTGGCTGAGTGCCAGGACCTAAGGAAGATTGCTTTCTGTGGAAAGGTAGAGCTTGAGAGGAGATGATTACTTACTTAGCTGCCAAAAAATAACTTAGGCTTGCCTGAACCTGGGTAGTATAGAAACGTTTGTAGAGTTTACCAGCCATGAAAAGGCTCATGAAAGTCTGGGCCCAAAAGTGGTGAAAGAGTTTGGTGTTTTGTGCTTGTTTTGGACTTAGAGTATCCAAGAAAGGACAGAGTTTTATATGACCCTGTAAGAGAGCTGTTACAGAGTCCAGATGTATAAGCTGAAAGGTCAAGAAGAAAAAGATTCTGAGTGACCTACCAAGAGTAAGAGTACGGTAAAAACATTGCACTCTTCTTCAGTGTTGGTTTAGAGGGCTGTACATACCTATCCTAGCTGTGTGCGGGACATTTAATGAGAAGGATCATCAGAATGATGATTTAATTTTTCTTTTCACTACATGGTCACTACACAGAAGACATCTAAACCCTTGGGTACAGAAATATGCCATGAAGAATTTGTGTTGTATATGCTGTGTATGCATCCGTTTACTCAAATGCACATTCCCAGATTCATTATTCTTTAAAAGCTGTTGATTATACACTTACTATATATTCACACTAACATTTTTCCCATCTATTAAGAACTACAATCTGCGAGATAAGAAGACTGCTTCTCAAAATTTTACAGTAGAATTGTCCATTGTTATCTGAATATACAGTGGAAATATTTATCCTTTTTATTGACCAAGAATGGTGACTTCTCCTGTGTTTTCTTTATTTTTTTAAATAGACTTGATCATTATTAAGTCTAGTGTTTCAGGAATATTCCTAGCGCCTAACACTGTAATAGATTGTCAACATGTCAATATGAGGATGAGTCCTCATCCTTATGTCAAATCTCATGCCACTTTTAGAAGGAAACTGATGTGAATTCTCTTTTCACCTGCACTGATGAGTAATGCTACTGGATTGAATTTACCAACATTACCCTTGTTATGTCTTTCTCAAACTACATTGTCACACAAATCCAAAAAGCATTAGAAAGATTTTATTAGCAGTGGTGCAATTTCCCTGAGGTGGAGAAATGGATAACTGATACTAATTGCTAACAACTGCCCAAAGATCTAGGCAAGTGATACACAATCATAGAATCTTAATATCATCAAGCCCAACCATTACTCCAGCACTGCCATGTCCACCACTAAACCAGGACACTGAAGGCCTCATTTACATGGTTTTTAAACACTTACAGGGACAGTGATTCCACTACTTCCCTGGGCAGCCTGTTCCAATACCTGGTCACCCTCTTCGCGAAGAAATTTTTGTTATTATATATATCAAGCTGTCGTGGTTCAAGCCCAGCCAGCAACTTGGAACCACGCAGCCGCTCGCTCACTCCCCCCCTCTTCCCTCCCCCCCCTCGCCCCCGGGGGGAGGGG